>NC_041371.1:2144954-2184954 GCF_900634415.1 Cottoperca gobio | reverse complement strand
CCCTTCCAGGGCTCAAAGAATGGCGACGGTTACCTTCCCCTCATCTCTCTCACTGTCACATTACAGGAGCTCGCATTTGTGTCATGATATGTTTCATGTTTTAAAAACAAACAGATGGTCTTATGTTGTATTTGTATCTGCAGACACACAAACAGGCCTCGGTCACCAGGTTAGAGACTTTGTTACACATCATGATAACATGCGTCAATCTTTCTTACAGCATGGGGTTTATGCAGTTTGCATTGATAGCTGTGGCATTATCACTCCACAGTAATCTTTCCAAGACGCAAACAAAAGCAGGGAGCTAGCAGTGTTTATGAGCTGCAGCTAGCTCGCTAATGCACGGTTGAAAACTCCATTAGCTGAAACGTTTATGTTTGCAGCTGATACATGTTAAAACAAAAAAACATGTAAATATGCACGCGGTGGCTCCATACATGATGTAACGCTAAAACACTGAGGATAAAGTCATTCTCTCACCAGATGATGATTCATGTAGGAGACATGTATATACGTAATGCAGTGTACAGCTTAGCGCTATTATTCATAAAGAAGCCATTAAAATATGAACATTAGCCTGTTTGGATGCCTCATTGAAAGAGCAACATGCAGTCCTTTCACAGCAGACAGTTAGAGTTGTCATAGCAGGAAAAGTGCAGCTGTTACTAATAACATTAACGATGTTTCCTGTAATTAGGTGCAATCAGTTCACTTAACTCTCTTGGATAATCACAGAAATTCACATTTATACTTGTTATTATTTTTGTGTTACCAAAGGTTGAATTGTCAAACTAAAATTTGCATATATCACACAAACACTCTTGCTCTGAACACTCCTGACAGCAGCAACTTTCACCATTGAGATCTGAATTTGTTTCAAACTTTGATCTCAAAAACCTCTTTTCTTTTTACCCAGGATGCAGTTGGTCTCTAACGAAGGCAGATCAGAGTGAAGTCAGTTGTTGTAAGCTCGTGTCATGTTTGCTGGATGTTCATAATGTTTCTGTGTTGGTGTAATTAAAGGGAGAACCACCCGAGGGGGTGTTTGTTTACGTCTCTGTGGAAAAGACGCAGCAATCACAGTTCATTTCCAGCAGACGCAGTGTTGTTAAAGGCAGAAACATGTCACACACAAATGTTATTTACAAAGAGTCAGAGCTTCATTACAGCAGCTTTGGGGCGTTTGGGCAAATTTCTCCAAAACATCATAATAACAAAAATATACAAGCTAGAGAATCAATACACAGAAGCGTACAAATGAAAGGGAATCATAACATCTGGATACAAAATATTGTATGCAAATGTTTTCCTGGCATTCAATATTCAATAATTTATAAAACAGAAAAACAAATAATTACAAAATATAAAAATGTTCTCTAAGTGAAGCAATCAAAGCAGCCGAAGAACAAAATTAGATTTATTTCATTCATATTATTATATATTATGTATATTTTCAATGTTTATACATTGTATTAGGTTTTATTTTATAATAATAATAATAATAATAATAATAATAATAATAATAATAATAATAATAATAATAATAATATTATATAATATGTTATTTGTAATGCGCCTTTCAAAGCTAAAAGCAATCTCAAGGCACTAAAATGCAGGACAACAACAAAAGACATAAGATTTTACGGAAAGGCTAATAATACATTTTATTTATAGAGCGCTTTTAAAAGGTACTCAAAGACGCTTTATTATTAAGTTACTTCTATAATTTGTTTTGTGTCCATATATGTTTAATGTTTTATACTTTTACTGTTTGATTATGTATGCATGTTACAAAACTGTGGTTTAAATTATATTAGGATCTTACACAAATAAAGTTATAGGGCTTTGTGCTTAAAAACAATGTACAGTATCAATAGTCAAGGTTAAGGAAAGCTCCCCTGGTCCGGGGTTACTGTATACATAAGGATAATGATGAACAATATGATAATATAAGTATAAGATAATAAAGTATACACTCTAATGAAGTAATAGGTGCCAAAGTGGAGCCAAAGTTCCTTAAAACAACTTAACTGGTGACCCCAAAATGATCAACAGACGTGTTATAAAGAGGATTTCAGTAAAAACAAGAGAAAAGTAAAGATGCATGAAGATTTATTTTTCGGCCAGTTAAAAGTGAAGGATATGGAAGATGGCTCTGTGTGCTACTTTTGGACTTTTGCTGCCACCCTGAGTTTCTTTGCTCTCTGCTTTCATCACTCCACGGCAGCAGAGTGTGAAATAGGTTGCAGCATTGCACTGGGGAGCGACGGCGAGCCGACGAAGCGGAAGGAACAGAATTTCAATCAGCTTCACCCTGTGAGCAAAGAGCAGCGTCCAGGCTGGGGCCTTTAATGCCTCCTGGCAGGGCCATTACAAGCTGCGCTCGCTGACAAAGGAGGCACTACATTTCCCAGGATGCCATCTGTCTGTTTGCATGAGACACCTGCTGCTGAGGGAGAGGGCAAATGTTTGGACTCAGAGCGGTCACCTTGAAATATAAAGCCAATGAATTAATTGACTTTATAAACTTTTGGCTATTCATCCATGAGGAGATTTGACTTGAAAATCCTATTAGGCCTATAATCTATTAAAATTCTGTTTAAATACAGTAAAAATATTAAAAGATGTGCACTCTCAAAATATATGTGTAAAATGCATGTCTTCCATCCACATACTCTTCACCAAAATTCACTTTAGATACATTAGAAAATCACTTTAATCTAAAACAGGTCAAATGAAAAATGCAGATTCAACCAACTGTAACAACTATTATTAGCTAGCTAACTTTAACTCTGTGAGTTGGTCTAAAAGTATTATTAACTCTTGATTTATGCTTTAATGTTTGTATTTTGAAGCCATATCTTTCACTTTTACAGGAGAAAGGGCAAATAAGCGTGGAGTTTATCATTCCCAAATCAAACAAAGACTGAACAGCTAATATTATCTTAAACTCTGATATAGCATCCAACTAACATTAGTTTAAACTCCGATATAGCATCCAGCTTACTGTAAACTGGATGCTATATCACAGTTTAAACTAATGTAAGCTGCTTACATTAGTTTAAACTCTGATATAGCATCCAACTAACATTAGCTTAAACTCTGATATAGCATCCAACTAACATTAGCTTAAACTCTGATATAGCATCCAACTAACATTAGCTTAAACTCTGATATAGCATCCAACTAACATTAGCTTAAACTCTGATATAGCATCCAACTAACATTAGCTTAAACCCTGATATAGCATCCAACTAACATTAGCTTAAACTCCGATATAGCATCCAACTAACATTAGCTTAAACTCTGATATAGCATCCAACTAACATTAGCTTAAACTCTGATATAGCATCCAACAAACATTAGCTTAAACTCCGAGATAGCATTCAGCTTACATTAGCTTAAACAGCGATATAGCATCCAGCTTACATTAGCTTAAACTCTGATATAGCATCCAACTAACATTAGCTTAAACTCCGATATAGCATCCATCTTACATTAGCTTAAACTCCGATATAGCATCCAGCTTACATTAGTTTAAACTCTGATATAGCATCCAACTAACATTAGCGTAAACTTCGATATAGCATCCAGCTTACATTAGCCTAACCCTATCCAGGATGTGTCTTGAACAAAGTTTGATCTTATCTCACCTGAGAAGTAATTCTACAGAATAACGTAGTTAACTAACTAATTAAATGTTAGTCAATGACCTTGAGAGTAAAGCTCAATACTAACGCTACTGTAGGAAGTAAGCTAGTTAGCCAGGCATGCTACCGTTAGCTCTTCATCCATTTCTTGTTTGTGCTTTGTTTTGGAGACTCATTTAAAATGTCCAAACAGAACCATGTGGTACCGATTAAGCAG
This sequence comes from Cottoperca gobio, assembly GCF_900634415.1. NCBI lineage: Eukaryota > Metazoa > Chordata > Actinopteri > Perciformes > Bovichtidae > Cottoperca > Cottoperca gobio. The sequence continues at coordinate 2,181,087 of NC_041371.1, read as the reverse complement.
TGGCATAGATTACTAGTATACCTGTGTTATTATGTGCGTATTTATTATGTTTTGTATTTGAATTTTTAACTTTTTAACACCTGACCAAAGTGCTTTACAAACATAATGTAAACAGATAATAAAATGAAACAATAAAAAGACAGTAGCTGCTAAAATATATAGCCTACAAGTGAAATTATAACCGATTGGATTATGATTAATTACTTGACAATTCTGGAGTGCAGCAGTCAATCAAACAGCTTATAAAGTAAGATATTAAGTGTAGTTGTGTTTGTCTCTTGACCTCGGCCCCTTTCTCAGTCTCATTACATGTCAACACACAGGCCTTCAGTCTGGTTTAAAACAAATCACTTGCATCCTTTTCCTTCAGCATTCAGCTGTAACCTTCTCCACCACAATGTTATCTCTGTTTTGTTTACATCTCTGGACAGCTGATAACAGGTCGGGGATAGGACCGACTTGTTAAAAGCTTTCCCTGCCTTTGTACTTTTATTTTGAGCTATTCTAAAGTCAGACTCACATTTAGGTTTTTCCCCGTGTCGGAGCAGAAAGGGGCTTTCCTAATTGCGGGTGTTTGTTTTTGTAGCGTGCCTTCAATGTGTCCCTGATTTAAAAATGACAGCGATCCAATTTGTTTTTGGGCTTCAGCTCTGAGAAAGGATCAGTCACAACAACACGCCACCTGACAATTTAGACGCACAGAAAAAAAGAAGGATTTGGAAGCAAAAAGCAGCTTTTGATCTTTGTTTTATTTTGACGCAGCAAAGCAGGGAAATCCATTTCTCAATTAGAAGGTATGCACGAACAGCACATCTTAAATTGGCAGTAATCTCTCTTTGTCTCCCCCCCCCCCCCTCTGTCTCCTGCAGCGACAAAACATTCGCCTCCGTCACCTCCTCCGTCATCCTTTTATCCCTTTCCTCTCATCCTCCTCTTTTCCTCTCCTCCACAGATTGAGAGCATTGATCCATCCATCTGCTGGAAGGAAGCAACGGCGCTTTGTATTCAGAGCTCTTCTTCACCGTAAGAGAGTGAGTGTGATGCACGTAAAGACAATCCAAGTTACATTTTTATGGAGCTTGTAGTTGTGTAACGTGGTGTCCTACACGGTGGGGGTTTAAATACACCTTGTGGGCGTAAATCGTGTGACCTTATTTGCATGTAATATAACTTGTGTTAAAGACAAAGGTTCACACTTTTATTTGGAGGTGACAACAAAGATGGAGCCATCATGGAGGCAGAAGTAAGTAGGTTTAAGTTTAGTATTGCAAATAAAGGGTAAAACCTTAATGAAGTACTAGATAGTACTTCATTAAGTACAACTTTGAGGTACTTGTGCTTTGTTTGAGTGTTTGCATTTTCTGTTTCTTTACACTACAGAGGAAAGTATTGTAGTTTTTACTGCACTACATTTATTTGGTCACTTTAGTAACTTTTCAGATTCAGATTAATAATACAAAATATAATCAACACATAAATGATGATGTAAATTATAGATTAAGATGAAAGTGTTTTGATCTCCGGGGGAAATTCACAAGCGATCCAGCAGATAACCTTTATAAAGTACTTTAAATGAGCGCCACCTTTACCAGCTGAAACATCAGAGTGATGAACACATGAATTCATCAATGATTCAAATCAAATAATATAATATAAAAATCTAGATATAAATATGTAGAATTATCCATTACCATTCTACATAATGAGCAGAATCTTAGACGATTGAACTTGTTTTATTCAACTTTAAAACAACATTAAAGCGCTGCTTTTGCATGATTCCTTTTAAGGATCTGTCAATCAAATATATTAATCAATTAGTCGACAGAATCATGAGTGTTAGTCGACAAAGACTAATTATTGTACACTGTGGTGTACGAGATCTGAGTAATCTGTTCCCAAACTGTTGTTGATTTTAACACGTGAAGAACAAAACGCTGCGTTTGAGTGAGACAGTGAAGGTTACAGCTGGTAACAAAAGCTTCATGATGAACTCAACGTACAGAATCAGATCGATCAGTGTTTAAATGCAATACCTCAGTGGACACAGCAGCACCGAGAGACACTTTCACCTTCCTGCAGTCGAGACACATGGATCTAGATCAATTTATTCATTCATATTTATTCATTTGTGTCGAGTCAATGCAGCCAAATGATCAATAACCCTGAAACCTGAATAACAGATCCTCTCATTCAGGATCCTCTTCACTCGTATTCTCAACATGTACGTTCAGTGCTGATGGTAAACCTTCTTTCATTTAACAAAAGTCTGTATTGTGTAGTATCCGTGCAAGAACTATAATGGTAATTTGTAAAAATGTAGATTTAAATAAAAAAGGATCTGATCAAAGAATAAAAATGTTTCTATAACCCTTTCGTTTTTAATTTGGAAACAAACATATATGTTCCACAAGTGTCAGGTTTTCTTAGTGTTTGAGTTGCCTGGTAAACACTTATTGCAAATGTATGAATGAACCTTTTCAAATTCCACCATTAAAAGAATAAAAAACTTTATTAAAGTGAATTTGACGATCAAATACTGCTTCAGCAACAACATCCCCGAAAGTGAAACGGACATCAGCGTCACTGCAAATGACTTTTTTAAATAACTAAGTTTGCCCTCGTTAATATCAACACACACATGTGTAGCACTGAAATATCTCCTGAAAGGAAGCGTTAGCCACACATTGTGAGGAAGCAGTCGCGTGCAGACAATCAGCACGGGTAAAATGTTAATGAGCATTGCCATGGCTACGGTCACACACCAGGCGCACCAGCGGTGACCTTCTCCAGGTTAATGATTAGAGACACGAGCCAACTGCAGTCAGGGGTTCAAATCCCAGGAGAGAAAGTCACAGAGAGGCTGCACAACGAACATAAATGGCTGTGTGCACAAACACGATCTGAAACAATAGGCGAGGAACTGAAAGCTACAAACTCTGAACTATGAATATCTATATTTAAAAAGAATAAATAATACACTTGAGGTCTAACAAATGTGTGAAGTGCATAAAACATTTGCTAAACTGACTTTTTAATATATTTTTAAATGGCTATAAAGCTTCTGGAGCAAACAGCAGACACACACACAGTCAGAGAGTAACTGGGGAACATTGTGCAGCAGATAGTTCATGTTGCTAACGCACAACTTAAAAGGTGTGTTGTTGTTGTTGTTGTTGTTGTTGTTGTTGTCAGCTGTCCCCACGTGGACAAACAAACCAGTGATTGCAGGTGCATCATATAATTAGCTGTAAACTCTCGTTACCGCCACCAACTGTCAATCAAAGCGTGAAACCACAGTGAGCAAAAAAATGAATCCAGAATTACTAAATTATTGTTAAATACTTTTGCATGTATTAAATATATTTTAAAGATTTTTAATATTATTTAAAAAATAAATATTTAAAACAATATATTTATGTTCGCCCTAAAACCAATAAAACAAAGGGACTGGCTTATCCGGCTTCGTAGCCAGATAATATAAAAGGCAATAAAATATTAAATTAAGTCGAGGTAATATGTGTGATTGATACTTACAGCCGTTACAATATTTAAATGCACTATTTCATATTTGCATTGCAGTAAGAAGGATTATGATGTTAAGCAGAACATATTAAAACATGAAGAAAATGCCATGAAATGTCAAAACTGCAGAATAAACTTAAATACCCTGGGGGGTTATTGTAGGATTAGTATAACAATGTGGTCATTAAACCATAACAGTACATGTAGATGGGAGCCAGAGCCTTCAGCTATCAAGCTCCTCTCCAGTGGAACCAGCTTCCAGTTTGTGTTCGGGAGGCAGACACACTCTCCACATTTAAGAGCAGGCTAAAGACTTTCCTTTTTGATAAAGCTTATAGTTAGGGCTGGCTCAGGTTTGCCCTGGATCAGCCCCTAGTTATGCTGCTATAGGCTTAGACTGCCGGGGGACACCTCCCTGCTCTCCTTCTCTTCCTCTCTCCTCCCCTCCCTCTCTCTTCTTCTCCCTCTCTATCTGTATGCATTTATGTAAATGTATGTTACTAACTCATCATCCGGGGTATCATCTCCAGAGTTTCTGTGTCTCATGTGGCAGGTTGCCACTGATAAAGTTTACGTCAGGATCATGAATCGTGACAGCGCCTGCTGCCCTGGTCCTGCTGGACACCGGGAAGCCTTATTGACATTTTCCTGGATTCATCCAAACTTTCTCTTTTTCAACACAACATCTTTTCTGTCACATGTTGTATTTGTACTATGTTGTTTATCCTGTACACACGACATCTATTGCACGTCTGTGCGTCCTGGGAGAGGGATCCCTCCTCAGTCTCTCCCTGAGGTTTCTTACATGTTCCCCCCTTTAATTATGAGGTTTCTTTTAGGAAGTTTTTCCTTGTGCGGTGCGAGGGTCTAATGACAGAGGGTGTAAGGACAGAGGGTCTAAGGACAGAGGGTCTAAGGACAGAGGATCTAAGGACAGAGGGTGTAAGGACAGAGGGTCTAAGGACAGAGGGTGTAAGGACAGAGGGTCTGAGGACAGAGGGTGTAAGGACAGAGGGTCTAAGGACAGAGGGTCTAATGACAGAGGGTGTAAGGACAGAGGGTCTAAGTACAGAGGTTCTAAGGACAGAGGGTCTAAGGACAGAGGGCGTAAGGACCGAGGGTCTAAGGACAGAGGGTCTAAGGACAGAGGGTCTAAGGACAGAGGATCTAAGGGCAGAGGGTGTAAGGACAGAGGATCTAAGGACAGAGGGTCTAAGGACAGAGGGTGTAAGGACAGAGGGTGTAAAGACAGAGGATCTAAGGACAGAGGGTCTAAGGACAGAGGGTGTAAGGACAGAGGGTCTAAGGACAGAGGGTGTAAGGAAAGAGGGTCTAAAGACAGAGGATCTAAGGACAGAGGGTCTAAGGACAGAGGGTGTAAGGACAGAGGGTCTAACACACTGAGACAAATGTATAATTTGTGATATTGGGCTGTATAAATACATTTGATTTGATTTAGATACACTTATTATAAATGGAGGCTCTCCGTTGTTTTGCTGCTCGTCTCCTCAGCTGAGTCTGTCCTGTGGCTGCCATACTCTCTGTATGCTAGTTATGTAATGTGAAGGAGAGAGGAGGAGGGTCTGGACACACACACACACACACACAGACACACACACACACACACACACACACACACACGCACACACACACACACACACACACCTCCCTCTCAGCACCAGCTTCTTCCTCCTCTCACCATCTTCTACAACACATCTCTGCATCAGCAGGCTGCGAATCTCAAATCAGTCGAGGAATATTAGATATCAGCTATTTATAAACTGTGCATGAGAGATATTCTCCAGTCTGAGAGAGAGAGACACACACACACACACACACACACACACACACACACACACACACACACACACACACACACACGTGTAGTGTTTGTAGAAGCTGATTTTTTTCATTGCTTTGCATTGATGTTATTACTGACGGTTGTTTTCTGTTCTTGAGTGTACACGGAACGAACACTCACTATTTCTTATTTTATTTAATATTTGGTACTGTTGTTGTTATTGTTTCTATTCTGTTCGTACGTTGTTTCTATATTTTATTTTGTTTATTTAGCTAATTATTTCAAGAATTATTTCCCAATAATGTAAATTGTTATGTATTAGTTCATTTATTTTCATTTTCATACATTTCTGGAAATTTCACTTATTTTTTAATTTATGTATATATTGTATTTTCTGTATTATTTAAAAGGCATTGGTCATTATCTTACACAATTAATGTATTTATTATTTTTAAATATACATTTTTAAATATATTTCTTTATCATTTTAATTACTTTCATTTAATTATAATACTTTTCTTGTACTGTGTCATTTCTATATGTCGTTCTTGTAATTATATTGTATACATTTGTATTTCATTTGTATTCCTGATTCATGAATTCCTTATTATTTCAATTATCTTATTTATTTCAAAATGTATTTTAAGTATTCTGTTACTTTGTAATTTATATTATTTATGTTGTATATGTATTTATAATGCAGAAATCAACATTTTAAATGTAATGTCTGTATTTCATCTAAAACATTGTTTTATTTCTATTTTTTTTACTGTATCATTGTAACAAATAGTCCTAACTACCATGTAAGACTTCTTAAATATAATTTTATGTTCCTGTATTATCTCCTGTCTGCAGTTGACAGATTTGTTTACCGACTTGCAGCATCTCCGCGGTGCGCAGCTGTCACTTCACCGCTCTGGTATTATTTCTATGATATTTATATTATATAAATATATATATATTATATATATATATATTATATATTTATCTGCAGAGGCTCTTTCTGCTCAAACGTATTACATGACCACCGTGTTTGCTTTTCCTCAGCTCAGGTGACGCTGCAGTCAACCAGCTGATACAAATATTGACACAGATCAGATGCAGAGTCTGCAAAATGGCTCTGAGGGATCTGTGAAGGACCGGAGACGGTACGGATGCAGCTGATTAACACAATAATTATCCGTTAATTCACTCACCATATCTCCTTTCAGCAGAAGCAGGAGAAGCAGCTCAGGGAAGCGAGGAGGAGGAGGAGGTGGCGGAGGAAGGAAAAAGGCAAAGGATCCATGTCTCCTCTGGGTTATTCTCTCAAGTGTTTAAAAGGCCATTTCTTCCAGGGAGGTTTGGTTCGTCTTCCTGCCGCTCAGAGTGGCTCCTCCGCGGCTGGAGCAGCAGAGGAGATCCGGGACACACGGACGGTGGGTGGCTGTTGGAGGAGAGGAGAGAGAGGATGCACAGGGCGTTTCTGCTGCTGCTGCTGCTGGAGGCTCGCGCTCTCTCAGCATCAAGACACGTGCAGTTAGACGCAGTATTTCCGGTGGGGGTTTTCAAAATAAAAGTCTCGAAATACAGTAAACTTCACCTTTTAAAGAGAAATTAGATATAAAGTCCGAATTTCAATTACATTAAATTAATTTAATTAGCCTACTTTTAAAGTTAAAAACAAAGCAAAAAACAACCAAATAAAGACAAAACAAACATGAGTCATTCGTTGATTTGTTTAATAATTATGTTTATGTTCCGTCCTTGTTTTTGTGTCTTATTTATTTTCACACAAAATGCCCATTTCATGTGGTCATCTCCAAAAACACATTTTTAACAAACGCACAGTACAGGCAATGCTACAATTTAAATGAAATACTTTGTATGTATACGTGTCCATCAGTTGTTGTGATGTTTTATCTTCCTCGTTGTGTCTGGTTGCTTGTGTGACGAGTATGTGTACACCATTAAACATTTGTAAATATATCTTTTTGATTTAAATGATCTAACCCATTTTTGTCAGATTCAAAGTTTCTTCGAGCTCTGTTTATGATCAAATGTACCCATCAATAAATATGCACACATTTCTACATTACAGGCTACAATAGGTTGAGTTTTGCTTTTTACAGAAAGAGTTTTGTCTCATACTATGTGTTTGTATTGTATCATAACACCACACAAATCCTTTAAAACTTTTATTTTGAAGGTCAAACACGCAATATCCGTACGTATTCTATTTTAGAATGACTTTATAGATTCTCGCAGATCTCCATTCTGATTCATCACTTCTGCTGCTTTCAGGTGCCGTCGGAACAACTTCAGGTTCAGTTGAAGGCAGGTGAAGTGAAGTCAATGGTGATGATGAAAGTGGCTGAGGTTTATATATATATATATATATATATATATATATATATATATATATATATATATATATATATATATATATATATATATATATATATATATATATAGTGAAGGAACGGGTTGTCTTTATACAAGTAACGAGTTGAGACGGGTGTCTTTATACAGGTAACGAGTTGAGACGGGTGTCCTTTATACAGGTAACGAGTTGAGGACGGGTGTCCTTATACAGGTAACTGAGTTGAGCGGGTGTCTTTATACAGGTAACTAGTTGAGACGGGTGTCTTTATACAGGTAACGAGTTGAGACTGGTGTCTTTATACAGGTAACGAGTTGAGACTGGTGTCTTTATACAGGTAACGAGTTGAGACTGGGTCTTTAACAGGTAACGAGTTGAGACGGTACAGGTAACGAGTTGAGACGGGTGTCTTTATACAGGTAACGAGTTGAGACGGGTGTCTTTATACAGGTAACGAGTTGAGACTGGTGTCTTTATACAGGTAACGAGTTGAGACGGGTGTCTTTATACAGGTAACGAGTTGAGACTGGTGTCTTTATACAGGTAACGAGTTGAGACTGGTGTCTTTATACAGGTAACGAGTTGAGACGGGTGTCTTATACAGGTAACGAGTTGAGACGGGTGTCTTTTATACAGGTTGATATTAGGAGTACTTTCTTAAAGCGAGAGGACTCATCTAACCGGTCTGTCGGAGCCAGAATTCTTGTTGGTTGGAGGATCAAATACTTATTTCACACCATTAAATGCAAATCTTTTATACGATGTAAATTTCTGGATTTTCTTTTTGATATTCTGTCTCTCACTGTTAAAATTCACCTACCAATAAAATTATAGACTGTTCATTTCTTTGTAAGTGGGCAAACTTATAAAATCGGCAAGAGATCAAACACTAATTTCCTCCACATCATCCCTTCACTCCTTCATATATATATATGTATATATATATATATATTTATTTATAGATATACATATATATATATATATATATATATATATATATATATATATATATACACACTGCAGGGAAGCTTCTGAATTTCACCAATGGAACAAAAAAGTCTTATCGTTATACATAATAATAATAATCATTATTTATTTGTTGATTATATTTTGAATTTAATCCTAATCTGCACATTAACCAACGTTATCAAATAAATGCAGAGGAGTGAAAAGTACAATATCTCCCTGTGAATTCTGGTGGAGTAGAAGTATAATGGAAATATTCAAGTACTTAAGTACAGTACTTGAATAAATACCCACAATCCATCAGTCAGCAGCATACTCTCAAAGTTTCTCTTTTGCCACCTGCACACAGTTGATTCTCATTTATGACACACAGCAAAAGATAAGTGGTGTGTGTGTGTGTGTGTGTGTGTGTGTGTGTGTGTGTGTGTGTGTGTGTGTGTGTGTGTGTGTGTGTATCAAGAGGTAGTGATTCATCAAAATATTCCATCAGGAGGAGCAATCATGGATCTCATCAGGCTGCAGACAAACTGCGGTGCCTCTCAACAAACATTATGCAAAACAAGATTTCTCAGCTAAATTATGCAGACGATGCAGGTTTATATAACGACATCACCAGGTGACGGTGGTCCCAGACAAACACTGAGTAAGCGCATTGGAGAAAATAATGATTGGATGTGTTAAAATGTCCTCGACTTGCACAAAATGACTTAAAAAATAATTGTTTTTTGGAGCCAAAAGTGTTGGAAGAAGTATTCAGATCCCTTCCTGAAGTGAAGATATGATACCACACTGTGGAAACACTCCACTAGAAGTAAAAGTCCAAATAGTTTCCAAGAATTATAAAGTATGAAAAGCATTGATTGTGCAGTAAAATGTTCTCTGTCAGGGTTTTACTGTCAAATATGATGTTTTGGGATTCATTGCACTGCTGTAGATGTTTCATTTCTCTATAAAGCTCACTGTTGGTGCGTTTCATGTCTGAACAGAAACATCTGAAGGTTTATTGTCTTAAATTTGCAATAAAAATAAATTGCAATAAGTTCAAACACATGTTGTTGTTGTTGTATTAGTGAGTCCAATTTCATACGTTTCGACAGCAAATACAGAGAAATTAAACATTATTTAAGTGAGGACCACAGAGAAGATCGGGTTTAAGGCCTGTCACACATCTCCGTACGACAGAAACGTGTGCCGGCGCATACGAACATTTGTCAGAGCCCAAATACGTCCAACTTTTCATCGGATATGCATGTCTAACCTGTTGATACCACATCACTTGACGTGTGCTTCATAAGATATGCAGACGTTACGTTACGTTAGACATACGTGAATATTTACCTACGTAAATACAGTATGTGAATACCTACGTGACTACGTTAGAGGTACGTTAGATATCGGCTACGTCGGCTGACGGTGAACCCTACAGCCAGTTTATTGATAACGAGTGGATAACGTATTCCTACCCGATGTTAAGATGATGCCTGACGACGGAGTAACTTATTAACGTGTTTCTACAGGACAGCTAGCGTTCAGCATGTTAGCCGTTCTCCAGCATCAGCATGACGTGAACCAGACGGCACTTTTCCAGCTGCGTTGTCCAGACGCTCTGATATGTTTTAAATAAGTAAGTGATACGCTATCAATGTTTGACATACGTATAATAATTCGTTATGTATACGACAGCTACAACACCGCTGTGGAAAAGTTGGACGTATTTGGACTCGGACACATTTAGTCAGTTTGTATAAACACAAACATTATCGTAGTGGCCATGCTTCTTCCTCTGCCATGACAAAGAAGGCTCAGAGTCCACAGTGCTGCACAGCTTCATGCTGCTGAAGCCAGATAAAGCTCTTTATTTGTGTTAAAAGACATTTAGGACATTCTGAAACACAGGAAACCGCTGAAGCATTTTGTTGCTTCTCTTTTATACATATCTCTGGGTCGAGTGAATCTTAAGGCACGAGATAAATTAAGAAGACAGAGAATACAAACCGACGGAACTTCTTACAAAACAAAACACAGAACAAGAAACACAAAAAGGGCGACAGCTGCAAAAACACAAATAAAAAACATTAAAAGACATAACAGTTTACATACACGTGTGTAAAATACTTTCTTGATGCTCGACGTGAACACAAGGCAAAAGTCTATATTTGTATATTTGGAAGGTCAAAGGTCACGGATCGCTGCTCTTTGGCTTTGCAGGGCCCACACGGAGAACACACGTTTCTTTATTGTGAGTGTTTAATATGTGCACAAAACAAACACGAGTGCACTTTATGACAAGTTAAGACTAAATGTTGATTCATAAACATGAAGAAATGATATATGATGAAGTGGAACTCATATCAACCTCAATGAAATGACGACTAACAAACAAAAAGCCCGTTTAGAAAATATCCAGAGTTCTAACTCTTAAAGCCACCGTCTGTAGATTGTGTTGTTGGAAATGTTTAGAGATGTTTGAACATTATTCTTTGTGCTTTCAGATCATTCTTCTCCGTGTTTGTGCAACTGTTAATTCTCATATTGGTGAAATAGTAAAAATAAAATACAAATATGGAGAATTCAGCAAAATAATCTAATTTAAACAAATACTGGAAAACTTTTAATGTGAAAAATTGCCAGGAAGTGGTGAATATGACTATTAATGTGTAAATATACATTATTATTATTATTATTATTATAGTGTTTCCTTAATGTTACTACTTTTAAACGTCTAAACATAGTGGCTTTATAAATGAAGAAAATGTGGCTGATAATAAAGTTTGATTTGACGCAGGAATTACTTTAAAGGAAGAGTTCAACATTCGTTGTGACATGTTGGATAGAACATGGACGACACGTCTGTCGGCTGTAAAGCTCAATACCTTCGACGTACACACGTAATATTATATTAAACTAACAATCTGTGAGTTTTAGAGACGCTGCTCGTGGTTATTTTAAGTGATTTTGTATAATAGAACTGAGTAAGGCGAAAATAAATGTCAAACTACTCCTTTAAATAAAAAAATAGAAAAATGTTATTTATATTATTTCAAGACATTCATTTTGGATTTACTCGCTAAAACAGACATTTTCTCTTCCTCTAAACTGCAACTAAGAGCGAAGATGATAAAAACACAGATATGAATATTCAGTTTAAAAACAAACGGGTAACAACGTGTGCATCTAAACAAAGCGTGTACGTGCAGTTCAGTTAATACACTCGTTGTGAAAGTGGAATAAAACCAGAGCAAAGCTGCGTTACCAAAAACCCACGAGGTTTCAATACTTCTCGTCTCTTTGTGGCGTCTTCCCCGGCGCCCGCCCGCCCGCTCTGCTTCAGAAACCTCGACTACAATGTGTTTTTTTATTTATACAAATTAATTAATCAAATAAAATAAATTGGCAAACAAACATTTGGCCAAAAAGAGAGCACGCCGCTCTCTCTCATCTTCTGTCCAGCATCGTTGTTTATATTTACAAACTTGTACATCGTCGTTCAAAAACAAATATATCGTCTTCCTCTACAGCCGTTATAGTTTCTCCTATAAATATGGAATATAAACTTCCACAGCAGTACATTATGTAAGATATAGTCTTCTACATATCAATACTCCCTTTAGTCTGTCAGCCTTTCACTTGTTAAAGGGGAGGTTTGCCTTGCGACTGATGTGATTAAATGAATGTCAAAAGCTGCTTTTCTGTTTCCTTTTGTACACTTACAAGTCATGAACAATAAAAAGCCGCACAGTAGACGTAAGTGGACGTGTGGCGATGTGATGATGATGATGATGATGATGATGATGATGGTTCCTGTCGTTGCAGTCTATAGCTGGTGAGGCTTCGTCTGGCCGTCTTCACTCAGCTCATACCTGCAGGAGGAAAAAGAGGCTTTTATTTTGAAAAATTCCAGCTTCATACTTTTCCTTCATCTGGCTCGGACATTAAGTGTTTTATTATTGTAATAAAAACAACATGATATATTATCCAGATGTGTCACCTGAATCTACTGTAACAACACAGGTTTAAAGACCCTCAGTTAAAAAAGGCTTTTATTATGAAGCAGCAGCTACATGAGCGCAAAAAACAACAACATTAAATATATATATTATATATATATATATTTAAATATATATAAATATATATATATATATATATATATATATATATATATAAATATATATATGTATATAAATATATATATATATATAATATATATATATAAATATATATATATTCCACATTTCAGTCCAATAAATATAAAAACTAACAACTTTCATCAAACATTTTGATATTGAGATCCATAAGTGACAATATTACATATAAAAACGTTTTCTTATTAGAAATAACTCATTTCCAGTTCTGCTAAAAGAGAAACTATTCTATTTAAAAGTCAAATGTTTACAAAAAAACGAAGCATTTTCTATTTAGTATCTTTAACCTCAGACAGCGGCTTCATTTGAGAGTCGTGTTATCGGATCTTTATAGATGACAAGTGAGAAATCAAAGACTAACCACTGAGTCCAACCCTTAGAGATTTCCTCGTGGCTCAAATCCACCAGAACCTGATGAGAAAGGGAGAGTTTTACTTAAATGACATGATGATATCACATTATGCACAGATTCACCAGTCCATTAGAATTTGTCATTAAATAAAGAATTCTATCTGTCCGTACCTTTCCCAGAAGGCCTTTGTGTTTGGAGAGCAGACCTCCACCGTTCTTCACCGCGACATCCAGAGTCCGTCTGTGCAGCTCCACGAGGGAGACGCTGAACTCAAACCTGAGCAGACAGACAGGACCATATATTTACATATAACAGTCACACCCAAGCTAACCCAAGCTAACCCAAGCTAACCCAAGCTAACCGCTAACGTTAGCTTCTCTGCTAACTTGAAGATCCACACGTCTGACGACCTTCATCTGGTTAAAATAAATAGTTAAAACGACCAAGATTCATCGTAACAAAGTGGATTTAAATGATTTCTCTGGGTTTGATTGTTGGAAACATTTAGGACACAACATATTAAGAACCCAACAAAACATAAAACAAATTCTAGTCGCTTTTTAGACAATTTAATGCGGAAATGTTTCGTATTATACCTTTAAGAACAAATACAAACGACACAAGTGAGAGCAGAGCGGCGGGACTCACGTCTGATCGTAAACTGGGTTCAGTGTTTTCTTGAATGTGGGAGTTTTCCTGCGGCCCGACCTCCGTTTATCAGGAAGCAGGTAAAGGCGGACGTAAGGATCCGAGCCGTGATCGGTGAATGCGATCAGGTTTCTGAGGAAGTAAAAACCAAAATAACGTTACGTACTGATGAAAGGAGTATTTTTGGAGGAAAACTCTTCACTCTCATTGGTCCGTACCTGCAGCCGTGAACGACCACGATGACTTTGTTCCTCTGGGAGCTGTGTCTGACCGTCAGCTGGATCTCACCCAGCGGGTAATGACCGGGACCAGAACCACTGCAGAGGACACACACACACACACACACATTAAAACATGCTGAAGCCTGCATGTTGATTGTAGTGTTACAGTTACATCTGTACTGTGCGTGTAAAGCCTCATACATCTTCTTCCTCCTCCACACACACCATCCTGCTGCCACAAATACTCAGAGCACTAGATGTAGATTAATCCGCCGCTGAAAATAGTCCCCAACAAATGCACTGTTAAAGTGAGCATGAAGTTGAGGAAGTGATTGAGCCTTTCTTGACTACAGTCTGTCTGTATGGCTCTATACCGCCCTACTTTCCCCACTGACATAAAGAAATCACAGATTCATTGATTTGATTGGTCGATAGATACTTTTGCAGCTGCTGGAGTCTCTGCTGCAGCTCCTGAGCAGCGTAGGGGTTGGAGATGTCGGAGGCGATGCTGGGCGTCGGCTCTTTGCCTCCGGCCAGGTACTGCTGGGACCCGGAGATGGCCAGGTTGGAGGTGCTCCTCCCGGTCTGCGCCAGGCCTCCTCCTCGTCCTCCACCCTGCCCCAAGTCTGTGCTTCCCGGAGACCTATAGGGCTCCTGGGACTCCCTCTGCCGGTTCAGCACGTCCTGGGCCGACACTGAGGCAGAGCGGGGGATGTTGGACGTGGAGGGTGGAGGCACGGGGGAGACGGAGGGCTGCGGGGTTTGGTTGGAGGAGCTGTTCTTGTTGACCTGCACGGAGGACGGAGTGGAGTCTGAGGAGGAGGAGGTGTTCTTCTCCAAAGACAGCACCTGAAGTCACACACACAGAGAAAGTGTCACTTTGAAAAAGGTTCATAAGATAATAAAGTTCTGCTCATTTCAAAGTCTAATCCTGATGCAACTGAGCTGCTTTGTAGTAAAAGGCGATTTCTCAAACCACAGGTCACTTTTTCTTGGAGTGAAATTGAGCTACACGACTTCATGCGACCCCTGCACGCTGAGCTAACCTACCCGCAGAGCCATCTTTATCTTGAGGGTGCAGCTCGGCCCCGAGTTCCTCAGGGGGAAACTTTGATGCAGCGTCATGTCTTCTGCCTCCAGCAGGCGACTCAGAGGAAGCGTCAAGATCCCCAACGAACACTCGTGTTTCTCGTCCTTCACCTAAAACACACGGCGAGGACAAAAACATGAGCTGAGAGGAAACAGCAAAAAAACATCTGGAATGTTATATTTTAATATACAAATGAAGCATTATCTTATTAAATATGTGATCATGAAGCTTCCCCACTTCATGACTCACATCAACACAACTTTATATTACAAGTGTTTAATATGTACATGAGGCGTTATGTAATGTAATGAAACACACAAGGTTAGTAAATAAACTGTGGATTCTGCAGGTTTTATTTCCACTAGTCTGAGAGAAGACGTGTTGTGGAAGCAAAAAACAATGTTTCTGCCTTTAACTGCTTAGAGATAAGAGCTGCAGCAGCAAATAAATGATCAGCCAACAAAAGACAAACGGCGCCCCCGTTACCTCAACCTCCAACTCTTGGCTCTTGGGGTTGTGGATGAGGAAGGTGAAGGCCTCCTCCCACACCGGCTCATTGGTCTTATATCTGGTCTGGAAGAGGAAACAACAGAGTGAGAGACACGAAGCGGATTCTCATCACAGAACACAGCAGAACTATTACTCTTAGTTGGGCGCTAAATGTGCCAGCTTTAGGATGCTTGGTGCCAAATTCACCAAAGTGTCGCAAAAATGTCAACAGGCTGTTTATTAGCTTCTCACGAAGACAAGCTGACCTCCAAACGTCTGCTTGTTTTGTCAAACGGCTAACAAATTATCTAAATATACACTTTTCTCACATTTCTTGTTTGTGAAAATATAATTTAGGGATATATTATATTTCTTCTTCTATGAGAAAGTTAGATTATAAGATTAATTATTCCGTTTGTGTGTGAAGTGCAGCGATGGAGTCACGACGTGGTTAGCTTAGCTTAGCATAAAGAGTGAACGCTCAGGGATTAGCACATCTTATCTTTTTATTAAATTCCACACAAGCAGAAATGTAAAAATAAAAGTTTATTATACAAATCATTGGTGGTAATTTTGTGAGTTTTAAAGGATTTGCAGCCTAATTTTTAACTTCGGACAGATCCAGGCTGTGTTTCCCGTCTTTATGCTAAGCTAGGCTAACAGCACTCTGACACAACATTTAAACATATTTGCTAACTGAAAAGTAAGTTGCACTCAATCCATTTAATCCCAGAAAGTATTTTAAATGTTGTGTTGCTTCAAAGTAACGGAGGAAACAGAAGATTCAGGATTATACTGAACACGTTAGCGTCGCTGTGTACGAACATGTGTGGGTCACATGTTCACATGTCACATGCTCGGGTCTCACCTTGCTCTCGAAGGACTTGTGTCCCACTCTGAACTGGACGAACGGGTTGGGATCGCTGGTCACTTTCTTACCAGACTGCAGGAGAATTAAAAACAGGTTTTATAAACGAGAGAAAACAATGGCTAGCATAGCATGCTAACGCTAGCTAGCATTTATGACATTTTGGAATTTCACTCCAAATTAGTAACATTTCTTTAAAAAAGATGCATATTTGTTATGTGAAGTAATAAAACTAAACATGCTACTTATTGCTAAAACACTTTCTAAAGTGTTTATTATTCTGAAATGTTTTTACAACAGGAAATGGAGATAAACTGCATGTTTTGAGCTTTCAAAATGTGCATTTTGAGCTCACGCGGTGTCACTTTTGATATCACATTTTGACCTCGATACCAAACTGTGACAGCGCTACTCGTCACATCTCAGCACTTGATGCTTTGCCATCAATCAATGTGAAACGTTTTATGGGAAGGAGCTGAAGAGGGAAAGCACGTCGGGTAAATATGTCAAGGAAGAGGCACAAGATCAGTTTTAGAGAAAAGATCAAAAGTGAAAACATACTTTGGACAATGTTGTTATTAACAACTCACATTGTTAGACACAGTTTTAGTAAACAAACATGATTAGTGGAGTTTGTTAATTGCACAACTTCAGTCAGCAGATCACTTCCTGCTGGACACCCAGTGAACTCTGATGACCTTTCACTCCCTGATATCTTTGTAGCGCAGCGTCCCAAACTTTCTCCCAACAAGCGTTCAGTCAAGTTTCAAAATGTACATATTCGGTGGCTCTTTAATAAAAACGTTTATCTCTAATTTCTAATTGTGAAAAAGCTTTTCACAATAAAAGCATCAACCAATTACAAATATGGCATTTTCTTTGTTAATATGTATATAATAATCAAACTGTATAAACTCAAATAAAACCGTTTAAGAGCCAGAACGGCATCAACACTAAAATACATTCAGAATGAAACGTTGTTTTTATTAAGATGTTTAAAGACTTAATCTCTGTGCTTACTTCAAACTGCAGTGTACACTATACGGCCAAAGGTATGTGGACACTGTTGTGTACTTTAGTTTGTTTTCTGGTTTGTCCCTTCGACACAAATCACAACAAACACTCGGAGCTGCAACTAACGACGATTTCATGATCGATTAATCTATCTTATTTAATGTCCGTCTTTAAATGTCTTGTGTTCGTCCAAACCCCAAAGATATTCATTTTAATATGATATAAAAGAGAGATGTCCTCAAAATAAATCCTCTAGTGAAACAAAACTATAAAAATTAATTAAAAGGCAAATATGGATTAACTTTAAAATTAAATGATTATTATTATCTATCGTTTAATAAATGTTGACTTTGGACTCCACACGAGTCTGAAACAATCCTTCACAGCCACTACAGGAGTCAAATTAATAACATAATAATAATAATAATAATAATAATAATAATAATAATAATAATAATAATAATAATAATAATAATAATAATCATACGAGATTAAAACTAATTATTAATCTTTAGATTTAGAATTTGAACGTTATGAATGAAACCATCCGGTCCTCGTCAGAGTTCAGGTTCACATGTTGGTGTCCACATACTTTCGGCCACACGTACGTGTAAGTACGAGTTGAGTGTGTGAGTATTTAAACCCGTGTGACCACGTGTCGCAGCGTCCTCTGCGCCTCGGAGTCAGAGCGATTGTGCGTGTGCTGCGTTACCGTGTCGTTACCTTGATGGCCTTACTGACCGAGGACTTCCTCAGACCCGCCTGGTTGAACTCTAACGGATTGCGCTTTGATTTTCCCCAAAGGACAAGGCAGGAGAGAGCACACACACACACACACACACACACACATCACCAGGTTATTAGGGAGAAGAGGGGCATGCAGGGAGGAGGAGGAGGAGGAGGAAGATCATCACCACATGTTGGGACACAATGAGACAGAGACAACATGGATGATCACATGGTTAATGTTAAACCTGGACATGAAGTCACAACTAGAGTCCAACCAAAATGTGATTCATCATTTTAATAATATATATAGTTTGTGTTTTAAATATTTATGCCAATACAAAACATCTGTGACCGTCAGCTGAAACCTTCTGGTTGGACTTCAGTTAAAAACACTTTGATTCAAGATGTGAAATGAAGATCAGAGGAAAGAATCATTTTCTCATCAGACGCTGAGATGGTCTCTCTCTGTGCTCTGCAAAGAATCAAAGACTCTGCAGAACAACAGTCTGACACACAGATACACAGTGTGGTGACGCACGGCATGATGCACGTGTGTGTGAGTGAGTGTGTGTGTGTGAGTGTGTGTGTGTGAGTGTGTGTGTGTGAGTGTGTGTGTGTGTGTGAATGTGTGTGTGTGTGTGTGAATGTGTGTGAGTGAGTGTGTGTGTGTGAGTGTGTGTGTGTGGTGTGAGTGTGTGTGTGTGAGTGTGTGTGTGTGTGTGTGTGTGTGTGTGAGTGTGTGTGTGTGAGTGTGTGTGAGTGAGTGAGTGAGTGTGTATGTGTGTGTGTGTGTGTGTGTGTGAGTGTGAGTGTGTGTAAGTAAGTCAATGCATCTCAGCAGAATTAATGCAAAAAACAAGCGAGACCTCAGTTAGAAGCTGTGAAGTACTGAAAACTGACCCTTTAAAATCACACACACACACATTTATACATACACACACACACATACACATAAAACATACACACACACACACACATAAAACATACACACATATATATACACACATACACACACACACACACACGCACACACACACACACACACACTCACACACTCACACACACAGAATCACTTCCTGTCAAAACGTCATCACGATGATATATTCCTTTAAAGTGCATAAATTAAACTCGCTGCAGTTCTTGGTGCGGCCAGTACCGTGTGCAGCCGGGCAGACGGGGGGGAACTAACCCCACCCTCTCAGATCTGAAGCATTCCTTCCTCCAGAGGTGAATAGATATGAAACCAGTTTCCACGACAACATCATAGAGTTTCTGGGACTTTCTGTTTGTCAACTTTAATTCTATCATACTACAAAGTTACACACGAGACACACAGCCGGCGTCTCCACAGAACCCGTCTGATGAAGCGCGGCTAGAGGGACCGCTGTGGGATCAATAACAACTTAGAGGAGAGGAGGAGGGAAGCTTTCAGATCCCTCACTATTGTTCTTCTGGAATGTTCCTCCACTTCAAACTCCAACAGATAACGATCGTAACAAATAATCATTCTCATGCACGTGTCGGGATCCATGCTCGTCTACTACTGGAGGATGCAGAAAACAGCCGGCGCACTCACAAATAAGGTCCTATAGAGAGAGGCGGTGTTCTCGCAGAACACGAGGCCCGCCGCACGCCTCTCTTTTAAGTAGCCGGAGCCCAAGTTCCCCTCGAAGACGCTCTTCAGAGGTGAGGAAGAAGAGGCAGAGAAGAAGAGGGAGAGGAGGCTGAAAAGAGGAAAGCTGCACGACAGAGTTCAAAACTACCAAAGAGAGATATGAGGCGAGTGAGACTTAAAGGTGCAGTGCCACTAACAAACCAGATCACATTATTCTAGAAGTTCGTCCCAAATGCATCCCCCCCCCCCCCCAAAGAATCTTTGCAGAATTAAACTCTTATTCAGAAACACTGAAAAAATGTTTGTTATATTAACACAATTTAAGCTTCCAGGTCATCAAGCCTCTAAAACTGTATTTAACCTGTAATGAGAAGAGGTTTTTATTTATTGTTTTAATTAAGAGTTAAATCAGGAAATGATGTTTTAAAAAGTCTCATTTATTTAAGGTTATTAAATAAATGTGTCACTATTAATTTTTTAAAGAATCGTCTTTTTAATGGTGTCCTGTATTTAATAAGAATTAACAGAAGATTTTATATATAAATATATAAATATCAAGTTTAATGTGTTGAAATTAAACCAAATGGACACCAAAAATAATGACGTGTTTTCTGTTTAAAACGATATGAATGACACGATGACATCTTCTTCCTCCTGCAGCTTTCAGATCAGACGGAGTGAAGATGGAGAAGAAGCTCAGAAAAGAAGATGAGTGAAGGACCGAGGTGAACACTGGATGAACCGGAGCGGAGCAGGTTTGGCAAAGAAAATAAAGATGTTTCCGTCCCTACATGGCAAACTGGCATGATAACAAAATGTTAAGATGTTCACGATAAGGGGAATCATTACTGCAGGTGCATGCTGGGAAGTCTGAGCAGACTTACCGGCAGGTTTCTGGCCGAATCCAGGAAGACGACGAGCAGCGCAGACGACAGACCGTCGTTGGCGTGACCTCGGTCCGCTTTGATGCACATCAGCGCCTGTGAGGACAGAAAAAAAGACGCCGCTTCATTGTTGGTAGAATTGGGGGGAACGTGGCAGAAGGTTCAGGCGGGCTGGAAGCCACAAGTTCCACCAGAGTCGAGATCAATAATGAAGCGATCGGTTCAAGCAGTTTGTGGAAGTGACGCAGTACCTGGTCCAGCTTCTCCGGCGACGGCAGCAGAGACAACCACTCCAGCTTCAGGTGCAGCTTCCCTGTATCCACATCTTCTATGACGAACCACTGCAGAAGAAATAGTCCTCGTTAACATATCAATGCACTTTCTATAGACTTAACACCCCAAAGCATTACATTCTGTCAAAAGAATAAAGACAGGGATATATATATATATATAATATATATATACTGTATATATATATATATATATATATATACTGTATATATATATACTGTATATATATACAGTATATATATACTATATATATAATATATATAAATATATAGATATGATAGGATATAATTAAGATAATATCGTATATAATATATATATATATATAATAATATATATGATACTAAATATCTATCTGTATGTAATATAGATATATATAATTATATAACGTAATATATATACTTATATATATAATAATATATATTCAAACGTAACTTATAAATATATATACTGTATAATTTGTATATACTTGTATATATATTCAATTATATTATCGGTAGCTAATATATATATAAATATATAATATATATGTATATATATATATTTTATTATATATCTACCGTATATATAAGATATATATACAGTCTATAATACTTTCTATCTATATATATATATACTGTATAATATATACGTATATATATCGCTTATATATATATCCATATGATATACTAATATATATACTGTATCATATATACTGTATATATCTATATCAATATATATATACTGTATATAAGATAGATATAAATATTATCTATATTTTATATATATTAACATTATCAAAATATATCAACTGTATATCTTATCAATATATCATATAAGATATACACAGTATCTATATATAGACTTATATATACTGTAGCATATATATATCCCTCTCCCTCTCTCTCTCTTTCTATCTCTCCTCATCTCTTCTCGCTCTATCCTCCTATACCTGTATAGTATATATAAGATATATAGTCATCAATAATCTATATAATATATAGACGATAATACCCTGTTAATAGAACATATAATAATAGATATACATATATATATACCTGTATATATACTATATAATATAGGATAAATATATATACTAATTATATTAATATAGATACTGGATAGAATAGATCATCTTATTCGCCCCTCTCGATACACCTGTCTCTCTTCTTTCCTCTCTATCTACTCACTGGTTGGTATACTCTATATCTATCTATCTCTACCGCACAGTATATCTTATATAATATATAAAATACTGTATGTTCTTATATATACATATATATAATATATATATATATTATATATATATACTGTATATATATATATATATATATATATATGTATATATATACACACACTGTATATAGTCTGTACTGATTGATCATTATAATAAAGAGGAAGGAAAAAAAGTCACAAAAGAAAGTTTCTGAAGAAAGCTTTGAGGGTTATTGTGTTTGAGAAGTATTATTCTGGCTCTGGCTTAAAAACAAAAACAAAACCAGAATTGAATTTACTTAATTCAAACTTTATGAAGAGAAAATCCAATAAACATGAGTGTTGCCCACACAGTTTGAGTGACAGGTGACCTCTTGTACGTGCAGAGTAGAAACTCTGCAGTAATGAGCACAGAGGGGCAAAGACTTTACTTGTGCGTGCGGGTGTATGCTTCCTGCTGGAGGCAGCGAGAGGAAGAGGAGGAGGAGGAGGAGGAGGAGATGCACATTACCTCATCAACCTTCTGTTCCTTCTGGAGCTCGGCCACGTCGATCATCAGACTGAAAACAAAACAACACAAAACTTTCACCGACTCGTCGCAGGCGGAGAGTTAATGGCTTCTGCTGGAAATGAAAGTCAGACACACAACGCTGCTCTCATTAGAGTCCACTGTGAGTTCACCGTGACGGCTCCTAATCTCTCAGAGGCCCGTGAGGAAGAACTACCGTCAGGTAAATGGAGTGTGACATCCTATTACAGAGCAAACTCTTTATGACAGATCTGATTTGTATAAGGCGTAAGACAATATGCACAACACATAATGTTCTCAGTTACTCCATAAACTACAAAGTCTTTATGTCCTTAACGCATCAGAATACGTCATGTCAGCACAAACCTTCCTTTTTATCAGCATATTGAATCTGACTGGTTGCATTTCTGCTAAAGACTTGATGTCACAACTTAAAACCATTTTCAAAATCGATTAATCTTTAGTCTATAAAACAAATTAAATATTTCTGTTCTCCACCGCCGCCCTCCTGCATTAGTTTGACCTGTGAACGTATAGAAATGTGTTTTTATTCTGGCTGTCAAGCATCTAATCGATGACATGCTTTGTGATTGATTAATCGCATATATCAATATTTTCTTAGAAAAGCCTGTAAATTAAAAAACAGAACATTATCGTGGCAGAAGCATTGAATAGAAATATTAAAACGGGGAATTAGAAATCAATGAATTGTTGAATTGATCCAAAACCGGTTGAAAATCGACTGTTATGTTATGAAACTGATATGGGTTCATTTGTGTTGTTTTTCTAATTTGTTATTAATTTTAGAATTTATTTATTGGAATTAAAACATTAATTTGTGTTATTTTTCTAATGCGTTATTATTTTTTAAATTAATTTATTGGAATTAAAACATTAATTTGTGTTATTTTTCTAATGCGTTATTATTTTTTAAATGTATTTATTGGAATTAAAACATTAATTTGACAGCCCTCATTTTTAGCCATTGCACAACTTTTTATCACACGAAACACACAGAAGTCGTACCTTCCCAGGAAGTCGTCTTTATCAGTGTCTTCATCAAACAGTTCAATCTCCAGGTGTGGTCCATTGTGATCGTACATCAAGGCCTGAAAATACAAATTCATAAGTCCTTCACACACACACACACACACACACACACTGCTACCACTGAGCCGGGTAGGAAGGTTCTTTATGTTGATGAGGTCAAAATAAAATAATGAAACGATAGAACATTTTTAAATAAAACGCTCAAACACACAACTTTAAATGTTCTCCCACTTCAACGCAGCTGCACGGATCCTCTGTCTCACCTCATACACCTCGTTCCATTTCGGGTGGACGGTCTCGTGGATGACTTTGCTCTGGAAGAGCTGCGTCCCGACCTTGATGACTCCGTACGGGTCGGACTTGCCTTTGATCAGCCCGCCGAGGAACTTGTCTTTGCCCAGCAGGTCCTGGGCCTCGATGAAGTGGATCCTGAGGACGCCCTGAGGAGACACACGAGAGACAAAGGAGTGAGAAGAGGACGGAGCAGGAGAGGAAGACAGATGTTTTACACATGTTCATTCGTAGTTACATAAATAACAGAACGCGTGATGGATAAGTGCATCAGGACACTTAATAAACACAAATATTATTAGTGGGATGCTGCGAGTCATGAAGGATGTTCAGAGTAAGTGGAGACGTTTTCTTATCTATCAAGCCGGCCGCGTCCATAATCAGAGACGACTGCACTCATTTGTATTTGCAGCGTCGGGCAGGATGTCAAATAACATGCAAAGTGCTAACAGCTTCAAATATAGAAAACAAATACCAATAAAATACCTAGAATATATATTATTATACGTGTGTGTGTGTGTGTGTGTGTGTGTGTGTGTGTGTGTATTACATTGGGCATGGGGAAGCGTAGCTGGGCCAGCTGGGCCTCCCCCACCAGAGGGAATGGTGATGCGGTTGGGCAGAACCAGGAAGCTGTAGATGATGTCCTGGATGATGTTGTCACACAAACCACTGAGAAAAGAGAAGGATGCTGATGAGAGGATGATAATAAATAATGACTGTAAAACATTAAAAACAGCAACATATTTAATTTAATATGTTAAAAATAGAATAGAATGGGATGAAACCCTCTTTTTAATGGTCACACATGCAGAGCACACAGTGACATGTGTTCTCTGCTTTTAACCCATCATAGTACCAGGAGTCTAGTACCAGGAGTCTAGTACCGGGAGTCTAGTACCAGGAGTCTAGTAACAGAAGTCTAGTACCAGGAGTCTAGTACCAGGAGTCTAGTACCAGGAGTCTAGTACCAGGAGTCTCGTACCAGCAGTCTAGTCCCAGGAGTCTCGTACCAGGAGTCTCGTACCGGGAGTCTAGTACCGGGAGTCTAGTACCGAGAGTCTAGTCCCAGGAGTCTAGTACCAGGAGTCTAGTACCGGGAGTCTAGTCCCAGGAGTCTAGTACCGGGAGTCTAGTCCCAGGAGTCTAGTCCCAGGAGTCTAGTCCCAGGAGTCGAGTCTAGTACCAGGAGTCTAGTACCGAGAGTCTAGTCCCAGGAGTCTCGTACCGGGAGTCTAGTACCGGGAGTCTAGTACCGGGAGTCTAGTACC
Source organism: Cottoperca gobio (assembly GCF_900634415.1). Classification (NCBI taxonomy): domain Eukaryota; kingdom Metazoa; phylum Chordata; class Actinopteri; order Perciformes; family Bovichtidae; genus Cottoperca; species Cottoperca gobio. Next base: position 2,155,761 of record NC_041371.1, on the reverse strand, counting down.
GGGAGTCTAGTACCGAGAGTCTAGTCCCAGGAGTCTAGTACCAGGAGTCTAGTACCAGGAGTCTAGTCCCAGGAGTCTAGTACCAGGAGTCTAGTCCCAGGAGTCTAGTACCAGGAGTCTAGTACCGAGAGTCTAGTACCAGGAGTCTAGTACCAGGAGTCTAGTCCCAGGAGTCTAGTACCAGGAGCAGTGGGCAGCTACTGTACAGCGCCCGGGGAGCAATGGGAGTGAGGGGGGAAGGGGGATGTCCGGTGCCATGCTCAAGGGCACCACGACAGGGCAGGAGGTGAACCGGGACCTCTCCAAGTAGCAGTCACACTCCATGTTTTAGGTCTGGTCGGTGACTTGAACCAGCAACCCTACGGCTCTCAGTCCAAGCCCCTCCTGACTGAGCCACTGCTGAAGGAAAGTGTTCGAATCTGAAGCTGACTAACACACACACACACACAAAAGTAATTTTTTATCCAGAAAATGTCAGAAAATGTTGACTGCTAGATTCTGATCGCTGTGTGGAAACCCCCACACATCTCACGTGGACGTTAAGAAGCTCGATCGACCCAAATCACAGCAGACATATCTTCTCACTCACTAAGTTGAATTTGTCCAGGCATTTTCTTTAATGCGTTTCTTTTATCTGCGTACGCTCTGATACAAAGGAGGTATTAGTCTTTCCGTTACTCTGGACGCTCCACAGAATACAGTTTAATCCATAAATGTTGTACACACAGCGGAGAGCAGGGGTGTCATACATACGGCCCGCCGGAGGGTCCAATCCGACCCGCGGGATGACTTTGCAAAGTGTAAAAATTAAAGAAAAATTAACTGCAATGTTTCTGTTAAAAGTAACTGCTATTCAAATGTGTCCACTAAATGTGCCTCTGTAGACACACTGTGATGTGTGAGTTGTAATGCACATGTGTAAATGATACACTGGAGGCATAATATGGTTGAAATTGCACTTATTGTTCATAATGTTTCGTAAAAAGATCATTAAATATGAGCATTTTCAGAATGTACGTGTATTTCCTTTGCACTAAAACAACAGGAACACTGTGGAGTTGGTGTTATTATGCTGTGATGTTACTGGTCCGGCTCACTGGAGCTGCATGTGGCCCCTGAACTAAAATGAGTTTGACACCCCTGATGCAGAATATGCACAGATGAGACAGACAACAGTCACTTCCCCTCATCTCCTCTAGAGGGCAGCAGCGACCTGCATTACAACTCATCCGAGCTGCTCGACGACAGACTTAAACCCCCTGAGAGCTGATCCTGGGTCAGCTCCAGTCTACAATATCAGGCAAATGTAAAGTCGACTTTAACTGATTCCTGGTCTGCTGGCTCACTAAACACGCAGACCTCAGGTGTTCCTGCTGTCTTAGGGCAAAATGCAAATCATGACGAGTGCTCTCACAGGAAGAGAGTGAGGAGGGTGTGGCGAGGGCAGGACTGCAGCTCGATCACACACACACACACACACACACACTCACACACACACTGGTGTTTTCACACAAACTCGTCAAACGAGGAAAGCTACATTTCACAGGGTGGAGTCTTTTGGAAACCGCAGCGTGTTCCTCTGCTGAAAACAAACAAGTGAACCAGCAGGAAACAGCAACAGGTCAATATGGAGGAGCACAGCTCGCAGCAGAGCTCTGCAGGACGTTCACCACCTGCACTTTGTGGTTCAGGCTTTGGTGTGCTTCTTTAAAGGATTCAAAATAATGGATGGAAGTGTAATAAAATAACTAAACAATAACACAACACTCTGGGGAAATACTTGTTGCAGTTGAACCGCCTCTTGTTATTTGCCAGGCTAGCTCCTTGGCTCTATGGTCGGCAGGAATGAGTCATAAAACCTGGAAATGAGTCATCATCTGTTGCACTGCTGCTTCCCTCAAAGTCGATGAGTTGTTTGATTAGATGCCTGAAATAAGTGGTGAAAACATGCTTAAGAGATTTTAATGTTTTGCTCTACGACATAAGATGCGTCAGTAAATACACCACGTGTGTACGTGTCTTAATAAAAGGGCGGTTTGCTAACAGGTGGCTAAAGACGGCGGAGGTTGTCCGGGGACGTTGGACGCCATCGTGCGGATATAACATTAGCATTAACGTGGGAGTCTCATGAACTTCTGTCCGACACAGATCTTATTTTCTGCAGTAACACAAAATCTCACTGGCCTTTTGTCAAAGCAACAAGGATGATGCTAACTTCCAGGTTAGCGTACTAAAGCACGTCATCCCTGCAGCGCCACGTCTTGGATGAACTGTGTGTGGTACAGACATTGACGGTCCTCCGATTGTGAATCCTGTAATGTAATAACTTTCCATCCATCCCCACTTTTAAATCCTTCTTTTACTTTGTGTTTTGACCAAATATCTGAACAACTAATAAAACATTTAAGTACGTGCTAATTAGCAAATGTTAGCATGCTAACACTCCAAGATAGTGAACATGGTAAATATTATACATGCGTAACATAACGGTGTCCATTATGAGCCTGTTAGCATGATGATGTTAGCATGGTGCTGTTAGCATGAGGCTGTTAGCATGAGGCTGTTATCATGATGCTGTTAGCATGAGGCTGTTAACATGATGCTGTTAGCATGGTGCTGTTAGCATGGTGCTGTTAGCATGATGCTACAGCCTCACAGATGCTAACTCTGGGCTTGTCTCTGTTGGATGTTTTCTTGTAGTTTATAAATATTATAAATGTCCATCTGGAATTGAATGAGTTGTTTTAAACAGAACTTACGGTCGTGGTTTCACTTCAGCCCCTAAAACAATGGAACCATACAAGTATTATCCATGGCCTTTCTAAATATATCCCATCATGCAATATATTTGTGCAAAGCTTAAGTTTGTTGTTGGGTCTTCCACGACAAAATGCTCTCTGGAAATGTTTCTTTCTAATCCATCAGACATCATATCTCTGTCTGCACCGGATCTCCTTTCATAATCACGTTACTATAAATACCGACACTTAGTGGGGAAAAATAAAGGTCATAATCCATTCTGTGATCCGGTGGTTAATGTAATGGTTTCAGCAGCAGAGCCTGAGAGCCTGAGAGGCTGCAGGTCCACTGGGATGGTCTCTGCAAAGCACCGGCTTCATTTATACTGAACTGGGAGGATGTGCTTCTGCACGCTGCTGAAAGCACTGAGTGCTCAGCATGTTTCTGTTTCCTTTTTCCACATGCAAACTCATTTTCTGCAATATTTAAGCTTCTTATTGCATTTCTGCCACTCAGTATTTCCATGCACAAGTCAAAAAATATCTTCTGCACGAAGAAAAAGCTGAACTATATGGACTTATAAAGAGGTTTCACAGTTTTACACACGTTGCTTATTTTAATAGGTCTTTGGGGAAATGCATTTCTGTCTGACAGATGTAAACAATTCTGGTTGCAAACTTTTGGAAGGAAAGACACCACGTGCGTTTGTTAGACACCAACGGGAGTAACGCTGAATGCAAACAGAACTTGTGTTTGTTTAAGAGGAATGTATATATATATTTAGATGTTCTGTGTTGGTCCGTGTTCTGTGTCCATTGAGCATCAGATCAGATGAGCCGCAGAGAGAATGTTTCCTGCTGAATGATCACCACGCTGAAGTCCTTTCAGAGCCTCGTTATGTGCCCAACATTTGCATTGGAACATAAGGTTCAGTTAAACCATGAAGGCGTTTAATATCGTATACAAAGGTTGAAATATTCCCACAATGCAATGCCAGATGACCAATTATAAAGGAACTAAAATGTTTACACAAAATTCGAGCTGAATATTAATAACTGATCTAAAATGTGCTGCTCGTTCATTCTGTGTTAATTATGAAGGAAACAGTGTGTGTGTGTGTGTGTGTGTGTGTGTGTGTGTGTGTGTGTGTGTGTGTGTGTGTGTGTGTGTGTGTTCATGAAGTGGCAGCTTGGTTCTTAACAACAAAGTAAAATCAATTGATGCACAAACCAGCAAATGAAAACACACTTTAAAGATAAAATATAGAAAACACACACACACACACACAAATACACACACACACACACACACACACACACACACACACACACACACACACACACACACACACACACACTTTGACTTACTTGATACCGGGAATGTCCAGCATGTTTGTGAGTCCCGTCCAATTGATGTCCAGCAACTGAAGACAGAGAAGACATAAGATTTAGATTTTAATAAAAGTGTTTTAGAAGTGAAACCTGATCTCCTACACACACACACACACACACACACACACACACACACACACACACACACACACACACACACACACAGAAGTTTCATGCAACAACATGTTTTACAAAAAAGGTTTCTGATGAAAATATGTGAAAGATATAAAAGGTACAGACATTTGGTTTCCAGGTTTTGTTAGAAACAAAGTGTAAACTGCATATTTAAGGATGTGTGGGAAGAATTCAGGACATTTTCTCCCTGATAGCATCTTAAATGTTATCGTATTTAAAATAGATTTAATAGACTAAAAGAAGAATATTTTTTGTGTGCAAAGTTTAGGCATTAAAATAGTCTTACAGTAAATAAAGTGAATTTAAATATCATATATATATTTTAATAATCAGATAAATCAGATTAAAAAACTCAAATCGGTGAAACTATAAACATAATTTGAAGAAAACTTTATTTCTCCTTCAAATAATAAACATAACGATTTAGCAGAAGCACTAAAGGTAAAATAAAGGTTTTGGTATGAAACTCTCTGAACTCTTCTTCTACACTTCCTCAGCTCCTCACTGACGCCGTCATGAGTCAGCAGAGCAGCCGGAGCCGAGGAGCCCGACTCTAATTCAATCGACCCGATAATCAATAGAGCCGATTGGGTTAGCCCTCACGCAAACAGGAAGTTTGTGATGAGGTACTTTGTAAATGACATTACAGGAATAAATAAACAGCTGTTGGATATGTCGAGCAGGAGAGAAGTGTTTCTCATCGCCACCAAACAAACTGCAGAACTTCGTGCAAAGAGATCCACAGAAAACTGCTGTTGTTGCATTTCACAGTATAAAACAATACAAACACAAATGTTATTATCTATTAATATTATAAACACATTACATCAACATTTCTGACACGGATCCCTTAAACTTGATCACTAAAGAATTATAGTAAGTTTACGGTTAGAAAGTATCAGTTAAAATAATCAGTTCTTGTACTGAAATGTCTTCTTACTTATCTACAGACATAAACGACAATAATAATAATAATAATAATAATAATAATAATAATAATAATAATAATAACACTAATATTAGTAATGACAAAAATAATAATAATAATAATAATAATAATAAAAAAAAACATAACAACAACGATAAAAATAAAATAATAAAAATAATAATGATAATAACACTAATATTAGTAATGACAAAAATAATAATAATAATAATAATAATAATAATAATAATATAATACAATTGATAGTTATAATAATAATAAAAAATAAAATAAAAAATAAAATAATAATGACAAAAATAATAATAACAATCATAATACATATGATAATAATAATAAAAAATTAAAATAATAATAATAACAATGACAAAAATAATAATAATAACAATAATAATAATAATAAAAATGATAGTAATAATAATAATAATATTAATAATAGCACTTTGAGTTTTGTTTACGCAAATGAAAAGTGCGCCTATAAATACAATTTATTATAATAATAATAATTGTATTATATAGCACAATTCTGAACACACTAAATACTGTAAATGATAAATGAGGTAAGAAAATAAACACAATAAAAGCACAGGCTAGTAGAACATCAAACATTAAAAAAAGTGTTACCAATATATCTGCAGGGAGCCGATACAGAGGTTAGTGCGAGAAAAATGTAAATTCAATCTATAATTATCATCTTAAATTCCAATCTGCAACGTCCAAGCCCTCGAGTGATGGAGGGCTCATTAAACGCACTCGGAGCTAATGTTCCCCGCTCAGTAAATAAAGGTTTGTAGCACATGGAGCGTGAACACCAAATATCTGAGAAGTAATGTGCAGGAGCTTCTTTGGGATCGTCTTTATAGATGACACAATTGTGAATAAAGCTGATGCTGTGAAAGAGTCATGTGCTCGTTCGTCACACACGCGAGGCAGTGGATGCACACACACGCTTTAGACTTAAAGAGAAAAGGATTGTTAGTTCTCCATTTTTAACAATTGTTTTGGACAAAGTGACGTCCTAATATGCGTGTGTGAGGCTAGTGCAATAATTCCATTAGGCTTTCAGAAAGACAGATTATCCCAATCCCATAAAAATACTATATTTAGACGTGTCCTATAAAAGTGAGTTCACCTACATCTACGTTTCCACAGATGATGACACTCCACCCAGCAGGCAGCAACACGTTCCCTACATCACACGCAGCTTTCAGAAACATCCTATGAAGCAGGATTCTCAGATTCAGAACGGCAGTTTAACTCGGTTTTTCTAATCCAGTTATAAAACTCGTGTACTTTAACGTAAAGCTGGGTTCCCTGAGGAACTGGATTATAAAGAGGAAGTCGCATATTAAACATTACGTCAGACAGGAACCTCCAAACAGTCACTGCAGAAATAAACTGAAGCTGGATGGCAGCACACATTACCTGAGCGACACACCCTGAGACCTACTGAGTACTGTGTTTACTGCCACACCAGCGTACACTGCTGCTAACATTAGTAACAGCACAGGGTTATACATTATACATCAAGGGGTAATCTGCTTTGGTGTAAACAGCCTCATTGCATGACATCATGCTGCACAGTCCGAGCTACATGCTACATGCAATGCTATGCTAATGCAGCTACGTTAGCATTAGTAGCATAAAAGCTTGCAGAGGTAAAAGCAAGTCGTAGGAGCAGTTGATGCTGCGTGACGCGCTGCAATGACGCTATGTAGCATCAACCAATAATCCGCTCTCCTTCTCTCGCTAGGGTGTAGTCTGCATGGAGCATAGGTGGGCGAAGCAAGCAGCCTCTAGCCCGGGCGGGGCGGGCTCAGGCTCTTTCTCTTGATAATCAGATTCTGAGAGAGTCAATCAGAAGTATCTGTTTTATTCTGCAGATGTGGACTGACTGCAGGAAGGTGTTCATCATCTTCATCATCATCATCATCACATGTTCACAATCACCAGACCCCACGAGGAGAGTGTCAAGGTTAACATATATGTGGACTTAAGGTGGACTGAAATGATGGGAGCGTGCATCGCTGACATTGTAAGGTGTGTGTGTGTGTGTGTGTGTGTGTGTGTGTGTGTGTGTGTGTGTGAGAGAGAGAGAGAGAGAGAGAGAGAAGGAGAGTGTGTGTGTGTGTGTGTGTGTGTGTGTGTGTGTGTGTGTGAGAGAGAGAGAAGGAGAGTGTGTGTGTGTGTGTGTGTGTGTGTGTGTGTGTGTGTGTGTGTGTGTGTGTGTGTGTGTGTGAGAGAGAGAGAGAAGGAGAGTGTGTGTCAGTCTGTGAAGGATTAAGAGTGACCGCAAAGTTGAATTAAAAAGGTTGTGAAAGAGGCTTAAGCATCGAGTGCTGGGAGCCGTTTTACAGCTGAAGCAGATGAATAGCATGTGACGCATGGAACCGCCGACGACACGCCCCAAAAATACATATTTAGTGAAGGGGATTAAGATCTTTGTGTGTGTTTATCACCTGTTTGGTGTCTTTTACTCAGGCAGTCGGGCTATCACATCATCAGCTGTTAAATGACCTGCTCCCTCTTCACCACGTTTAGGGCTGCAACAACTTTATACAATAAATTACCGATGAATCGATCGTTTCGTCTATAAAATGCCAGAAAAGTCCAAGACGATGTGTTTAAGTGTCGAAACCCAAAGAAACTCAGATAAAAGACAGTTCTGTGTCTGAGCAGCACCGACCGACATATCTTAAATGTATAACTTTATAATCCTTAAAACGCTGGATCCTCTACAGCGTCTACACGTCAAGTCACTGAAGCTTTGTGAACGCATCTTAATGTGTGAACTCTTTAATCCTCATGTGAGACTCTTCACACTTGTCTGTGTGTTAGTCTGCATGGGTATATGACTGCGTGTGTGTGTGTGTGTGTGTGTGTGTGTGTGTCTGCAGCACAGTGAAGTGGGCATACGTCTTTCTGTGGCCTAGTTAGTGCCCTAGATGTAGACCGCGGTGGACCACAATGCCGTTCTGCCATGCTGGCACAGGAAGAGAATGACAGTAGCGTGGGGATTTCTCAGAACAACTCACTTAAAACGAATAAGGGTGGAGGACATACAACACAATACTACTAATAATACTGTAACGATACACACGACATCTATCAATGTTTCATTGTGTTTAGCACACTGTAACACGAGCCCTTTGTTTAGTGCGTGCATCATTTCATCTGCTTGATAATCCCAGAGGTTTCCTTGTTCAATAAAGATTCAGCTCAAAAAACAAATCATCCCTTCCCCTCCATATTTGATCATGTAAGAAACATCATAACAAAACAGAATTGTGACGCCTCCTTCTTCTAAAACGTCTTCGTCAGACTGAAAACACATCTTCAGAGGAGAAGGAACAATCCCACATCTCCGCTTAAAGCTTTTGATGGTGAATCTGTTTGGCTGATTGTCCAGAATCAAAGCCTGAATCTGGACAAAAGTGCTGAAGCAGAGGAAGGAAGACGGCAGTCAGAGAGAAGGAATGCACTGATAAAGGAGGACCGGGGCCGGCCGGCGTTCAGGAAGTGAAGAACGCTGCGGTCTGGTGGAACTGTGCAGCACCAGCAGAATCAGAAGCAGGTGAATTAATGCTTGTTAGACCAAAACATGTGGAATTTGTGCTTCTGCAAAACGCTTTTAAAATTATATTCGTGCATATTTCTGTCACAGTTTGCAAAGCCTTTCATCATCTCAAACATGCTGCCAGGTGACCCTCCTACAAATGGAGTATCTGAGTAGGTGTTGTACGAAAGGCTTATTAATCTGCTTTTAATTAAAACGCTGGATAAAATACTTCAACTCTGGACATTTGCAGTGAACACATTCTGCAGGTATGTAGAGGACGTGCACCTCAGGAGCAAGTCAGAGGTCAAAGGTCAAAGGTACTCACTGGTTTCTTGAGGAAGAACACGGACAGAGCTCCGATCAGAGGCATGTCCCCGAGCAGCGGCTCCATCACCACTCTCATCGTCCCGTGAAGCTGCACAGAGGAACATAAAAACAGTTTTATTAGACGACATGACTTGTACGTCTTTAGAGATGGACACGGGGCCTCTCTTCCTGCTGTAAACCAGAACGTATGTTGGAGTACGTATTGAGCCCCAGCCAATCACTGCTTGTGATCTTTCACCAGAGACGGGCTTCACAGAGGTGTGCAGATGTTGCCAAACTTGGTGCGAAACGGCAAAATAACTATTGTGAACTCGAGTCTTTCCGCCTCGTCGGTGGGTCACGCTATTGTTTGATACTGTAAGTACACGGTAAGTACTGTGTTTCAACACCCTTCACGAGAAATTCACGAGGTCAACCCTCATGAGACGTTCTACACACAACTTTAACTACGACTGGAACGATCTTTTTCCGAAGATACAAGTAAATGTCTCTGATGGGTCGATGCAGAGAAGAAAAACTATCAATTTATCAAAACATCTGTAGAAAAATAAAAGAAACAAACACGGGAACTCAAATGACCCAGATGTTCCCGCCTCTCGACACGCTGCACACACTCACTTTTACTGGAGCTGGATCAAACCATCATTAGGATAATGTACAGTCTCTGTTCACGCTCTACAACCGTCCAATCTGGGACGCACTGGTCTTGTGCTTTTCAGAAAAACCTTTGTGGTGCTCAGAGTCACGAGGAGAGAAGATGTAAAGACATATTACAAGTGCTCATTTTGAGTTTCCCCCTGAGAGCTTTTCACAATAAAGGACGCTGCAGTGACTCAAAGCTCAGATATGTAGACGGCCCGTCTGCACCACCAAATTTGGTCGTAGCTCAGTCTGAGTAATCAAATACCAACATTTTGCTCGTCAAAGCAGCGGAAACATTGAAGATCTTTCATTCTGTTTGTCCACGCCGCCCTCCCGCCTGAAGGAGGATGCTTTATAAATCATGTGCAGCACATTATTTGTGTCAGGATGCATTTAACCGGCAGAAGAAGCTCTCGGTTCAGCAACTGGCGTGACTAAAATAAAAGCAGAGAGTTGATGAAGTCTGACATTTAATGTGAAGAGAACTCTGAAAAGCCTTCTCCGACTTGTGACTCATGCTTCACGATAAGCTCGGCGTTAACATCTTCAGCGCCTGAACGGCTCGTTTCTTCAGCAGCCCATGAAACGCTGACACAGCCGTATAGAAGACTGCAGCTGTACACAAAAGCAAATGTTGAGTATACAGCTCCTCTCTGTAAACCCCCCCCCCCCCTAACTTTCTCTGATCTCTGAACAGTAAATATGGGCCGATCGTCGGCCAACAGCCGAGTGGATAACGTCTCCGTTATCAGTCCTGTGTCAACACATTATGTAAAAGTGACTCTGGGGAGGTCGCGGGTTAATACGGGGGCACGGATGAAAGAAAAGAGGGCGGCCACCAAAAACATCTGAAAGCAGCGTCTCATGCGATCTTTCCCTTAATGCATATGTATATATTTCATTTTATTATATTTTTACTTTACTTTATTCGTCTTTATGGACTAGCAAAATAACTCCACACGATTGTTCTTGTTTTATTTTACTATTTTCTACCGTTGAAACGATATGTACAGTATTATGTGTTGTTGATAATTGATTAATCGTACAAACAATTGACCAGATTCACTGGCT
>NC_041371.1:2119954-2134954 GCF_900634415.1 Cottoperca gobio | reverse complement strand
CACACACACACACACACACACACACACACACACACACACACACACACACACACACACACACACACACACACACACACACACACACACACACACACACACACACACTTCAGTATAACAAAGAGATTTGACAAATAAACAACTCAAAAAGGTTGACTTACTAGCTTTTTCTGAGCTTTCAGTCACAAATCATGGGCTTCATCAGCAAATGGAACTGCTTCTGGTGTTGAACACTCAGAAGAAGGAATTCTTTGACTAGTTTTCTGACTTGTGGTCGTACTTCTCTTTTTTTAAATAAATATTTCGTTGATTTATCTTTAAATAAAAGATTTATTGGTGTAATCTTTGGGTTTGCTCTCAAAATGAGAGCTCGGCGGGTTTCATAGCGTCGTTCGCCAACGACTCGTAGCCCAAAACCCGGAGTGGATTGGGATCCTCTTCATCTCCAGTCCAAACAAATCCAGATTTGATGTCGTCACTGTGATATTTTCACTTTAGCGCTGGACTTTCCACGTTCAAGCCGAGTTTCACAGCTTTCAGCCGGGTGGTGGTTGGACGACGAACCGCTCTCCTGGGACTCAGACATTTTACCAATATACTCACAGACCACCAGTGGTCCGCGGACCACTCTTTGAGAAAGACTGGTGTAAATAATGGTGTCGATGAAGCAGCCCTACATTACCCGGGGTATACCTGCGGGCCGGGTGCAAAATCTACTTTCTTGTCCAGCAGCCAACCTCAATCGATCACGATTGTTTGTTTGTTTTGGCTGGTGAGTGATGCAAACTAGCTATTTGCATATTTTACCAGCATTTGGCAGGTAAATGGTGCGAATTTAGTGTCCGGTCTTGGGGAGGGAATGGATTTTTGCAATACACTGCTAGCTGTGACGTTTTGTTTTCGCCCGGTTCACCTTTGCCCCACTTTCATTTCTTCTGATGAGGTTAAATGTGATAAAGCAATCAAAATCAACCCAAAGCCAACTAAACTATTCTGAACTGTAACACACACTCAAGTCAACAGCCTGCAGTTGTTAATGTACTGAAACTAAACATAATAAACAAGAGTCGGTGAGTCCTGATGACCTCGTGGAAGAAGACCCACACAACATGCTGTACAACAGAGAAGCATGCTCTACACCAGGAACACTGTAAACACACACTGGCCTCATCCTTTGTGCTACTGCGACAAATTCCCAACTCTGGCGCTCAAATATCACTTCTTCTCACAGGAACGTGGTTTTACTATATAAACCTGTGGCCTCTGTTCTGCAGCCCCGTATCTTATGTCATGCATTGCTAATTACATTAGGAGCTTTAAAGGTTGCACATGGGGGTCTCGCTCTGCTTATCTTTGCTCTGCTCGTCACAAACTTTAGGATTTCTCCTGCTCATATGCATCGAAGGATTAAAGGGCATCGAGTAATCACGGATTATTGACTGCATGAAAACAGAGACGGCGTATAAAGCAGCACACGGAGCAGAGAAAGTAAGATGTGGGATGCTCGATAACATAAATAGCACAAAGTGAGGACATTAGAATGAAAACGTTATTAAAAACCAAAGGATGTGTTTCTTTATACTCATCATATATTACGTTCTGAAGTCTCTTCACCCGTTTATTATACTTTATTTTAACCCCACGACTTGCCTTCAACTAAAACCACATTATATTTGTACTGGGACTCAGAGTAGGGCTGCAACTAATGATATTAAATAAATAGATCTTATCAATTAATCTGCAGATTATCTTCTCATTGTTTTGTCCATAAAACATTAATTTAAATAATCTCTGGCATTTTCACTTGAAATGAATGACGGTTAATAATCAGCTAAGTGATAAGTCGACGATGCATGATACTGCAGCTTTAGTTGAAAGCTCGGGAAAAGCTACTCAATGGACTTGGATTTATTTTTTGTCAGACTACTGTTTAAGATTAAGATTTGTACTGATTTAGTGAAGAATACATATATAATACATTGCTACTCCATTAATTGAAGGAATAATCCATTTCTGCCATAATATACTAATTATTATTTTATTTTTAATTCGGTACTCCTCTGCACGGCTGCCTCGAGTTACATGTTCAATGTTTGTTTGAGGCGCCTCTTTGCTGGTAACCACACATGCTACTTCTGATCTTTAAAAGTTATCTGTGTGCGCAGTGATTCCCATGACCCGTGGCCGACACCGTCCCCGTTTAGACTCTGCAGTATAACTTTAAATACTCCTGAACATCAGTGACACAAAAACAAAAAAAGCCTTTATGGACGTGCAGTGATAAAACTGCAGCATTACCTCGGGCGTGCTCGGCCCGTCAGTTACGAGCCGCTGCCCTGCTCTGCTTATCAAGCCTCATTCTTGGCATATTTGCAGAGAGCGAGCCAAGACGACGATCACGGTTGGTTATTTCTTGTGAGTATACTGCAGATGTGCTTCAGTTGGTTGATTTCACATATGGCATTATGTATTTATCGAGTCTGGTACTGTGCAACTGGGGGAAAAGTATAAATAGACCAGAAAGAAAAGGTGAACTTTGCACAGAGAAAGTAAAAACTTCCACCACTGGCTCAAATGTCATGAAAAACGAAACACTGAAAAACATTTTAGAAACAAATTACTGCTTAACTCGTGAGCTAAAGCGATTGATTGAGAGACAACTTTGCAGCTTAAATACTCAAATATACACAATACTAAACATGTACCAAACGCTATTATATCGTTATAAACTGAATATGTTGGGTTTTTGGAAAGTTAATTGTACAAAATAATATTTTAAAGGCAATTTTTGACAATTTTCTGGGATTTTATAGACTTAACCACATGGGCCGTCCACCCTTGATGCTATGCTACTAACTGATGCTATGTTCCTATTGTGTATTTCAGCTCACCACCACCAGCTGTACCATCTTCAGGCTTCTTTTTCAACAACAAACTTCAGGCGAAGTGTATTTTCTTCAAATCCAGTATATTCAGACCACTATTACTCAGTGCCAGTAATAGTGGCACCGAGTTGGGATTGGGTATCGGACTCTTGGTTGGACAAATCAGGTAATTTGAAGACTTCATCTCACACTTTTGGAAGTTGTGAATTTCACTATTGCACCAGAAAGTAACACAATCTGGCTCCAGATGAGGATTATTTCATGCCGACTCAGGGATTCTCTAAAAGCGTCTAATCATTGTGTTTGGAGGTCAGTGTGCCGGAGGTGAAACAGATAAAGTATCTTCTATGAAGGACAGACTGACGGCGTCTGAGGGCCTCCCAGGGGTCAAAGTTCACCGCTGATAATTTATCAGAAGGGCACGGTAATCCTCGACACATCCTTTCACTTACTTGTTTCTCAGTTTCCCTTTAAAGTCAGGCAAACAATGAGCCGTCACATAGAAACAACGTTGGGCGTGTTGTTGTGGGTTTAAAAAAATGAAAACAAATTCCAATCAAAAGATAAAGTGAGTCACAACACAACGAACATGGCAGCTGTACACTGCACTCTGCACTGTACGCCCTACAGAGACGCGTTTTGCATTGGGGCCCGGGGCTATTGCTGAGCACTGTGGTTCTCAAGGTCTTTGTGATGATGGCGCTGTTGATGGGACGCTCTGGGGTGGGAGGGGGCTGTGTTTGGGTCAGGCTGGCATCCAGCCATCCACTCAGCTTCCCACAGTTTGTCCGGCATCATAAATAAAGGAAACATAATATTGCAGAATGCTCTTTATTACAGAGGCACCTGAGTAAGTCTCTCAAATCTGGGGAAGAGTGTCGTTTCCAGGAAATACTTCATAATGACAGGAAAGATATCGTAAAGGCCAAATGACACAGGCCATAGAGCAAGAGTCTGTTGCTGTGAATAATAATATTCAACTTTATTCTATAGTAATTGATATGCCCTGAACCAAACTCAGCAACCCGGAATACAAGACTCACAATACCAAGTGGAAAAGCTAAGAAATGTGTAAAAGTGCCACCTTTACTAAATGTTGCGCCAACTATTGCACACTGTACTTAGCAAATACGTCTGTATAAGTAAACTAGTTTTTATGTTACTAATAACAAAGTCCATACGCTCAGAGGACACGTTACTTAACACTTGTATTGAATTGGATTAAACACTTATTTACAGTTTTAAAGAAATCTGCATTTTCCTCTATATGCAAATGTGTGCAGCAAATTGCTCCAATATCCAATCAGGGCGTTGATTCTCTACGGGTAAACTGCGGTACAGTATGAAGTTTCTATCATACAAGGATAGGTCGTACAGACTGAATGCTGTGTCAACATTTGGCCTTCACTGGAAAAGAAAGTATTAGAGACTTGTCAGGTCAATTATATTTATAGTCCTATATCACACATTCTGAGACTTGCAGACGTGTCTCCCTAAGTATCCCTTACGTGTTCGTTTAGTCCAGGAAGCTTGAAAATCATTCTGAGCTAATGTCGTACATCCAAAGCACTGCCAACACGGGCCAAAAGAAGAGTCAGCTCTGACGTGCAAATGTTACTGGTTTGTTCACGTCCTATGAATAATCTCCATTCCTTGCATGATGGGAACTGGTCATTTCTGCAGGATGAGCTTCCACATGTCGAGACGGGAGAAGGAGTAGACCGAGAGAGAGAGAGAGAGAGAGAGAGAATGGCAGCTATGTCGAAGGTGTGTGGCCAGTCGGTCTCCTCCTTCTTCACACTGGTTTGTAATTGTGACACAGGGAAACCTGACGGCACACTGACAGGAAACCACACGAAGGGAGATGAACGCAGAAAGTGAACATTAGAGCAGGTTTGATGGCTCTCGGGAGCCCAACGCGCTCAGAGGCTAAGTGTTAATTATTCATTGAAGACTCGCAACACCTTCGGGTGCCTCACAGGATGGAAATTATCTGATGGGGACCTTGTGTGCAGAATGTGTGACCTTTCCAAAAAGGCTGTTTATGAGACCCTCAATTACAAGCAACAACGTTTGTTTTGTACTGTGGATTTAAAAGAAAGTGTCAGAGATGATGCTTCTCTTCATCGCTGGTTTCCCTGATGGCCACCATATTGATCTTCATCAGTAAAACACCACTGGACCATCTGAGAAATATCTTACAGAACTGATTTCATTAATAAATCATCCACAAGAATTAAACTACTGTGAAACTTCTTCAATTTATGGTCTCACATTGCGGGCCGGTATCTGAAAGACTCCCCAATAAAATAATTACAGTCGAGTGTTACTCCATGTCTCAAAGAATTATACCAACAACTGACATATTTTCTTATTTCTGTATGTTGCACTAACATTGGTTTGGCTTATTTGAAGCTATTGTTCTTGCAGGATTCTTGCTGTTCGGAGTTGTATCCTCATGGTTGTTTGCACTTATTGTGTCGCTTTGGCGTCAGCTAAACAAACTGTAATGTAATGTCTCGTGACACGTGCAGCTAAGCTCTCAATGCAGTTTCAACACCTCACACGCGAGAGTTTGAAAAAGGTTAACCACTAACCACAACAAGGAAATGACAGGGTACCGGTCTGAACCTTTCGTTTGAATGGATGTGGAAACAAACTCAAAAAAAGGGTGTTCTGACTCTGATCTGTTCTGAAGTAGCATAGTGCTATCCCAGGTTTCCCTAAGAAAAGAAAACATGTTTATTTTGAATGAAGACAAACTACAGTTACATGTTGAACTAAGTTGTCCCTATCAGACAGTTTGGCAGGCAAACGGTTAATGTTGACATCTTATACTTGATGCCATCAGGAAGAACGGCCAAGAGAGAGGTGAAGCTTGAAGCGCTTGTAATAACGCTGGAGGACTTACCCATGGTGGCAGCTCAGAAGTAGGAATACTCTGCTTTACTGCTTTCTCCTCATGCTCCAGGAATGCTAAGGCACGGTTTATCCTGTAGTCCTCACCGCCGTAGTTTTTCCTCCAATAGAACAAAATGGCAAGTCCAATCAGAACCCAACTAAAGCTAAACTCAAAGTATCCCAAGACGTAGATCGGGAAGATTATGGCGAAAGTCTTGCCGAATTTAATCCACATTTGGGTGATATCTGTCAGGGAAGATTGTGGCTCGTCGTCCAGGTCTTCTGGAGAAAGAGGCGGGCCTATGTTGGAGCTCACTGGGCTGCTGGGCGCTGCGACGGGTTCTTTCACCCTGGCACCTGGTGCCGCCGAACCCTCCATCCTGTTGGTCATTTCACCACTGGAAAGACATTTCAACAACAGCAAAAGTTAGAGTCTTGTCACACACAGCAACATACAAAGTGGCAGCATCAAGCTGCAATATTTTTCTATCTCCACAGGTCAAAGGTCAAACAATTACGCCACAGACATGCTGTAGTTATACCCTAAAATATACAATACAAATATAGAAATTCTCCAAGAAAATGTATAAAAAAAACTAATATATTAAAAGGAAGCAAGACAAGCAATCAATGGAAATCTTAACATTTTAATGCATCTAAAATATTGGTATATAAAAAATGCTACCACAGATAAGAGGCCTAACCCAGACTGAGACTCCATGTTACAGTAATTCTCCTTCAACAAGTATGCCGTAAAAAAGTTGGAAACATGACACCCAAACAAATCCACATTATACTAAAGATTACTTCATTATTTGATCTATTTACTACGTAAAAATACTACTCGTTCAGTCCTAAAAATGTTTTCACAGACTTTATAGCATATTCAGACATGCCAAACTGTTAATCCGGTGTCTACCCTCTTGTCTGTAGAGGACGTCATACGAAACTCCTTTGCAAAAATGTTAACTTGTTTTTACCTGGGAAAACAGTCAGCAGTACGAACCTGAAAGGTTGGAACTTACTATGTTGTGCGAAACGTTTTGAACTACTCTTCAATTCGGCATAGATCCAATACACTTACATATATATTCTTTTGTAGAATTTAAACTTTTAAAAGTGCTTTAACCGTTGCCCACGCAATCTTCTGCCACCAAAAACATACTGCCGTAGATAGCAACGTAAAGTGAGAAGCAGCTATGAAACTAAAGGTTCTACTGAAATATGTTTTGTTTTGTTTGGTTGTGTGTTCGCCGAATAGAAGAGCGCTGATTACATAATCCAAAATGTACTTACATTATTGGCTACAGCGCGTACACGTATGCTGTTAAACACATCAACTCTTAATTGACAGATATTTTGAACGGAGTCCGTCATGACGTTCTCTCCTCAAAGTGACACGTATCGGGGCTAGGACTTCACCACTGCGCAAACCAAACACCAGCGGAAAAACAACTTATTTTTCTACACTCACAGCGGAGTTAGCAACACACTCACCGGTATCGACCTCCGCTCTTTCCTGAAAAAATAAACAAAAATTCACTTCACCAGCCCAGTCCACAACATGCCGACCATCTAAACTCGGATTACCCTGTCTCCTCCTCAGTACATCTTGCTGTGAGGGCGTCCAGTCCCTCTAAACCAGCCTGCAGGAAACTGTCATCGCGGGAAAGAGGTCAGCCTCCGACAGGGAGGGAACTTCAAAACACAAACACAGCAGCAGACCTGGGCGCCATCTTGTGGCGGGAAAAAAAGGTTTCTTCTTCTAATGTCAATTTAGTCCAGGCAAAAATAAACATTAAATAAGTAAAAATAATAAAATGAAATAAAATAAAATAAAATAAAATAAAATAAAATAAAATAAAATAAAATAAATAAATAAAATAAAATAAAATAAAATAATAAATAAATAAATATTTTTGGGTTGTTGGTCTGAGTGGAGAGAAATAAGTGAAATTGACATTTCTTATTTTTAATTAAATGTATAGTTTATAAAGATTTATTCAGAGTCAAAAGGGATTTCAGTAAGAGTCTGTACATTTGATTTCTGTACTGGGTGTTCTAAAAGCCATGTTCACACTCCCAAGAATAAAATCGAGGTACTAAATTATTGTAGGCTTATTTTTATTGGTATTGTCTTAAAAGTAGTCAAATTTAAATAATTAATTTGAATCCAATAGAAAAATGGTTACAGTATTCAGACGCAGGATTAATAGTAGAATTAAAACATCAAGTGTCCCTTATATTTCTACATTTCTGTATGTGTTTCACTCAAGCACAACTTAAAAAGAATATATACAACAGGTCAACATCAGCCAATCCCTTCCCAATGCCATCAGGGATACAACCTTTGACCTTTGACCTTTGACCATTTCATCCTATTTGTTGTCTGTAATGTTGGAGCCTAATCTACTGTTGACTTCTTTGTAATTTAAAAGTGTTTAAGTAAACCAACCAGGTTTTTAAAGAAACATAATTTAGTATGTACAATTCAAAAAGAACGTCATGAAGTGAACTATAAATTAATTTAAAGTGGATTCAGAGCAGTTCGCAGATAGCAGAGTTTGCACAGAGGGCATTCCCCCACTAGATGTCATGGTAGTGTTTACAGTTTAACTCCACATCAAAGACAGGGAATTTAATTCTGAGGAACAAAGGGGGAACGTGCAGCGATATTAGATATAAATGTCACTATTAAAAACTATTTTGGGGGGAAATAACTCCAATAATTATTGTTATATAGTAGAATAAACTCAACTCACCAGAAAGGGAATTTAAGAACCAATCTGATTGTTTTTCTACTCAAATTTTAAATGAACGTTGCAACGTCCAGGACAACAATCAAAACGGTCAAATGTATTTAAATTCATTGTTAAGCAGTTTTTCTGGGAGGTGCATATATTAAAATGAGAATTTAAATATAATTAAAATTTAAATTCAAAGAACAGAAAACCTCACATATTTTATGCTCTTTTATTAGCAACATTAATGTGACATGAATGAATGAATCAGTGTTCGTGCATATGGGAAATGAGAAAAGTATTATTGTGTACTTTTGTATTTTGATGCTTTCGCAAAAAATCAACAAAGTGAAACTTTAGTGAAGCAACAAAAGGCGGGTTTTGAAAATAGAAAGTCACATTCCCCTTATTGTTGCTATATCTTCTCCTGCTGCACTCACTGTGATTCCCTCTAGACGAGATGAACAAGCTGGATGTGGGCGGTAATAAATATACAAATGAAATTAATAGATAAAGAAATTAAAATAAAAGGTGACATTTCCTTACATGTCATATCTCCACCCGTGCCGACGTTTCTTTCCTCGCCTACTGCTTGTTATTCAAGATATTCCTGAAGCTTAAGTAGATTATCTGAGTCCGACTCCCACAAGTACAAGAGGAATGGATGCATCGTATCACCAGAGACGTCAAGACGAGTACATTTATTAACACACTAAAAATATGACAGAGGACAAATGCAGTTTATAATATTTCTCTCTTCTCAGAAGCTGCACTGACAGTGAGAAGGGAGGAGGAGGAGGAGGAGGAAGAACAATGTGTCTCTTATATGAGGAGAAGAACACGTTGCAGGCAATAAAGATCCTGCGTCTCCAGAGTGAGCAGAGAAAAGAAACACGAGAAGAGGCCGGAATTACATTCAAGACATGTTTTACATGTGTACTAAATACTCAACACGCTTTGTATATAACATCCCACACAGCAGCAACATCTCCGCTTCTGTCTTCATCATGCATCCAAAATATACTTCTTAATAACTTCTAATGTGTCAATCAGATACCAAACATAAGAAATGAGAAAGATTTAAGAGACACGTTCTTCCCCTCGTGGGGCTCAGGACGCTCTCTGTATTTATAACACATCATGCTGTTTAAATTCGGGTTTATACACAAACCATAAAACACCGGGAGCAGCTGGCCGGAGAGCGACTACTTTACGTTTTCTGTCTGCACATTTTAATGTCGTGTTGATACTTTCGCCCACAGCAGGGCAGCTGATGGTCTCCGGCTTTGTGTAAATATGTGCCATCCTCGCTCTGCTTCCACAAGTTTACTGTAACCGAGACACAAACCATGTGCCGAGAGAGTGTGTGTGTGTGTGTGTGTGTGTGTGTGTGTGTGTGTGTGTGTGTGTGTCTCACAGTTCGAGTCAGACAAACAAACCCCAGTAGACCCGGCGCTCTGTTGTTCTGCTCAGCTCGGTGTATTGTGGGGGAAACATGTCACACAGACCCTCTGTTGAGCTCTGATTGTCTGGACAGAAAGACAAAGTGTTGGGGATGAAGAGAGGTCTGGACCGCAGCCGCCTGTAGTTTAGAGGTAATTATAGAAGTGGATAAACTGTCAACTGTGAGCATTATGGGCCAATTAACTACAAAAACGTAAACAAGAAGCAATTATGTTTTTCATAGGATAAATGAACAATGAATGTTGTAAGGAATGAATAAGGGAGGTGAAAGGGTTGCACTACTTCTTCTGGGTGTGTATTGGAGTAAGTATTGGACACTGACGATGATCGGTACCATGGTATAGGAAGTCTAATGAATAGTTTGGGAGCGTGTAACCCCAAAGCTCATTGGATTTTCCTGCAGAGTTTTCAATGCAGAGTCTAAACTTCACCGTGTGAGACCATTAAAGAGTTACTGAGTCCCCTTTCATACATGACGTGGAAGGTTATGTACAGCATGTGCATGTATGTATGTCTATATATATATACATGTTGAAGTACTCAGATCTTTTAAAGTAGTAATACTGAAGTGTAGAAATACTCTGTTACAAGTAAAAGTATTCAAAATGTTACTTAAGTACAAAAGTATTCTGCACAACGGCCCATTTCAGAATAATATATTTATATTATTGATGCATTAATGTGTTCATCACTTTAATGTTGAGCTTTTTTATTTATTTATCTTTAAGTTTTAACCTACAATAACAACCTACATGATACATTATTTGTTGATCATATTGTATATTTATTGATCTGAATCTTGAAACTATGAGTAAAAGTATAAAGTAGCAGTTACTTTAGTGCAGTACTTACTGTACAACAGCTCCAGCATCTACAAACATCACCTTAGCATCTGCATTTTGTGCAAGCTTATTATTCATTTACTTTTCATTCATTTTTATAAAAACGGATACAGTAATTCTTAATTAAGATTTTATTTTGAAATCCAGCACAGGAAGTCTCCGTGCTCATCGTTGTGGCTTGACAGTCGAAGGCGGCTGCGGGTCCCGGATCCCTCCGCGCACTCAGCTCCACGGAGGGGACCCGTGTGGATACTCATCCTTTCCTCGTGCGTTTGTTTCCCTCATGGATTTAAAACAATATTCAGACCCCGGTACCCGGATGAAGAAGTCTGAAGTTTAAATGAAGTCCGGACTTTTATTCTCCTGTTTGCACCTGTGAGCGGCTCCTACCTGAGCAGGAATCATGAGAACTTTGCTTTTTGTCACCTTGTGTTTCTCCACCTGTCCGCTCATGGTGAGTCTTTACACTATTTATGTGAAGGAAACACATTTCAATATCCAACTGAACACTTTTAATACAGACTCATTGTGAGATGGTCTTGTGGGGGCTAAATGTAATAAAACTGTGGGGCTATTAAGACGAAGCCCTTTGATGATTAACTAGAGTGCTGCATCAACTCATTAGTTTAATTAATGTATATAATAATAATAATCAATTCATCTGCTTAGTGTCTCCTCTTAAGGTAATTTTGTAAACTATTTTAAGCAAAAATGCTCAAAACTCCGTTATTTTTTCTTTTTCAGCCTTATATTAAATTCAATTATTATTTATTTTTTGACAAAACAAGAATTTATTATTTATTTTATTATTATTATTATTATTATTTATTTTTAAATTATTTTATTTATTATTTTTAAATTATTATTATAATTATTATATATATTTTTTTTTATTATCTCTCATTTTATGGATACATTATTAATGAAATCATTAGCTGCAGCCTTTTGTCTAAAAATATTAAATGTATATTTGAGAATAAGTGAATAATTGGGAATGTTTGCTTGATTATGAAAAAGTGTTGCCAACTCACTTTCTGTCAATTAATCAAACAATTAAAGCGACAATAATAAGTGTGATTTGTTCTTACTTCAGATGAGAAATCACAGAAATGCTACTGAAGCAGCAACATCTTTAACGTTAATTCCAGCTCCTCCCATGTGAAGTGTTTCTTTCTTATATGATCACAAACTGCAAACATCTCCTCGCGCTCTGAAAACTGTGTGTATGTTGGAACTCTAATAACTGGCAGATTAAAAGACAATATTAGTTTCTGTAGGGAATGAAGATGTATTTCATTAAGATGATCTGCAGAGAGTCTCCTGTGGAGTCCTTATTATCCCTCTGCCCTCTCGGTGTCGGTGCTCCTCAGGATAAACACTCCTCTCTTCCCATGAGCCTGCTCTGACTGAAAGCAGACCGGCCTGTCAAACTGTTCACATCGCCCAAAACAAATGTGAGGGTTTAATGATCTAAGTCCCAGCGCCACCTCAAGTACGCACAAAGAAACGCTTTCACTGAGCACAAACGGCTCTTCTCTCTTTCCCACCTTCATCATCTGGGCACGGGTTACACGTGTCTCTTGCTCGAGGACACTTCACAAACATGGACGCTGACATTTGATGTTCAAAATGAGCAAAGTTAAGAACAGAGGCTTGTTTGAAGTATCTACTAATATACAATATTATAATACCTGATGATGCTTTAATATTTCACTCTTGTGTCGTTTTAGGGTCAAAAATGACCGGCGGCCATGTTTAGAAAAAACCCTTAAAGACCTTTTTTCAACTTGAAATTTGAGGACTTTTCCTAAAAACACAGATTTAGACACACACACACACACACACACACACACACACACACACACCCCAGTGAGCTGTAGAACAACGAGTGGTGTCCACTCATAAAAGTCTTTCTGCAGCGTGAGAAGGGAAAACTAAGACATTTCTAAAGTGTTTGGTTCATTACAGGTTGGTTCTTCATGCTAAATAGATTTTGGGTTGAAGATTCAATGAAGTTAATTATTTAAGAGGTTTAGTGGAGGAGGGTCATTTCTATAAGTTAGTAAATTGAGCTTCCAGTGTGGTCGATGTGGGATCTCTGTACTATCCATTCACAATCAATTCTCGAATAATAAAAGAGACGCATGTTTATTTTCATGCTCTCACTTTAATGCGATAAATAAAGCAGAGAAAGGTGCAAACATTTGGAAACACCGTGACGATAATAAATGACGTCGCTGGCTCAAAGTCTCTTTTGCACGATGTATTTCATCGTCCTGCAAGTTCAGCAAATCGATGTTTTGATATAAAATCACCAGGAAAGAAGATTTTATCCACATCCGCCTCTTTATAATGAAACAATGTCCATATTCAAGCAAAGATTCAGCTTTTGAACTGTGAACATTTGCTGCTTTTCTCAGTTTTATATGATTGTAAGTTGTTATGATGGTATGTTTCTCTCTTTGGTTACATTTTATATGTTAAATTATGAAAAGGTTAAAAAAAACAAGCGATATGTTGACCGCTCGTGAAATATTAGGAGTTCCAGCCGTCAATACGAGTTAATTTTACAAATCTGATCCGCGTGTGTCTGAACATAATGTGACTAGAGATGCACAGACAAACATGATGCAACTTGAAAACAGTAAAAACAGGAAGCAAAGCCTGAATGCAACAACGTCCACAGAATCAACACAAGATAAATAAGAGTTGAGGAGTCGTTTATGTTCCAGTCTGCATGTTTCCTGCAGCAGAGCTCAGCAGGGACTCAGGTGTGGTCTGTAGATCACGCTCGTCTGTCTGCAGGAGATCCATCCTGCACGCTGGAGTTCAAACACACACTCAGCTGGTAGAAATGCAGAGGAGTGCTCAGTGTGGTGAAGACGCTGCTCCCGCTCTGACTCCAGGTCAGCCGTGTGGACATCACCTGGACTCAGCTGCAGATAACAGCGTGAGCACACGTCCGCTCCAAATGTGTTTTCATTCAGCAGAGAAGGAAAGAAATACTTTTGAAGTATTGAGATCATCTAACAGCAATGAAATGCAACATGTTCTGTGATGATGCAACAAGAAGAGCTGCACATAATCACACATTCACAATTCAGATGAAGAGGTGATGCCACCAAGCAACTGGCAGGAGCCACATGACCTCTCTGCCGCACCAGCTGTAAAACTCTCACCAGCTGCAGAGAAGCCGTGTAAGAAGACATCAAAGCTCATTAAAGTGCGAGACTTAAGAGGAGAAAAGAATCTCACAGGCTCTCACAAGATCTCTCGACGCCAATTAAGACAAAGTGAGGAGAGGTAAACCGTGTCAGCTGTGCGCCGCGTGGGGAATTCCTTTCATGTGCTTCATTTGCACAACATTCATTCCTTCATTCATTTACTCGTCACTTCCACGCCAACATTATCAATTTACACGCGTTCAGTGAACAAAAGAAGCTTCTCAAAATGTAGAAGTAACATAGCACAGCAAACACTTCTCTGATCTACACGTCTGTGCATGTTTCAACTTCAATTCAATAGAATAAACTTTATTGTCCGGCCAAGGCAGGAACACTAAACGCAAACAAAACAAGATAAAAACACACAGGTGTGTGTGTGTGTGTGTGTGTGTGTGTGTGTGTGTGTGTGTGTGTGTGTGTGTGTGTGTGTGTGTGTGTGTGTGTGTGTGTGTGTGTGTGTGTGTGTGTGAGAGAGAGAGAGACACAAGCGTCTTCTCCCTGAGAGGTACGATCACACAGGAACGCTCAGGTTGTTGAAAACCTGAGCCTAAACCTTAGGTTCCTTCAAGTTCTTCACTTCATACGAGTCCGGACCACCGACTGTATGTAAGAAGTCACAGACGTCACACATTGGTTTGTGGTCTGCGGTTTTGAGGCCGCCATCTTGTTTTTTGGGACCAGCAGTGACGAGATGATGGCGCAAAATACAACTGAACGCTGAACAAGACATGATGAATGGAAAACACCTCATTCATTATCGTCTGTTGTACTTTTAAACGGGACAATAAGTTACTAAATGAACATCATGTTGTATTACAGAAGACTTGAAACTACAGATTGGGACATAAACTCTTCAGGAAAAGTTTAAATTTTCTCGTAGACTTCTACACAAACTGACTTCCTCTTGCGACCAGAGGTGGCGCCCCCTGCTGGTTACTTGAAAGAA
>NC_041371.1:2102454-2114954 GCF_900634415.1 Cottoperca gobio | reverse complement strand
TTCTATGAGCTGAACTGCCTTACAAAATGCTCTGGCAAAAAGGAAATGACTGCAATTTATTGGTTTTGGTTTAATTTAAGAAGAACCGAGCAGACGGAGAAAGTTAACGTCATCCAAGATAAAAAGAAATGCAAATAACGAAAAGGCTCAGGACACAAACTTCAGTCCTTTAATCATCTTTTAATGAGCTCTGATGGAGGTGTGTGTGTGTGTGTGTGTGTGTGTGTGTGTGTGTGTGTGTGTGTGTGTGTGTGTGTGTGTGTGTGTGTGTGTGTGTGTGTGTGTGTGTGTCTCCAGGCCGTTGCAGTAAATAGAAGTGTTGGCTTTTAGTCATCTTTCATGTGTTTCATTAAATTCTGCTCCGTGTTACTGAACCACTCGGTTTATAAATCCCAGCACGTTCTTCACATCCGGATTAAAGGTTTTTGTGTTTGACGCACCAAAGAGCCGTTCAGCTGCCACTTCTGGCTCGTGCTCATGCATGTCTGTGTACATTGATTTCACGTGTTGTCTTGATGAAAGCCGGGGGATAAAGGGGTGAGGTGTGTGTGTGTGTGTGTGTGTGTGTGTGTGTGTGTGTGTGTGTGTGTGTGTGTGGGAGGATTTGAGTGATCGGCAGGAGAGCAATCTCCAAAGCTGTGTGGATCCACATAGAGAGGCTGAAGGAGACCAAGATAGTTTCATGAAAGCTGCAAGATGTCAAACATAAATAATAATAATAACTTTATTTGTAGAGCACCTTTCATACAAGAATTGCAGCTGAAAGTGCTTCACATCAGAAACATAACAATTAGTACAAGGACAGAATAAGATCATTTACAGAACAATAATCACAGTGTTGATGTAATGAGTCTGAAGCACCATTATAAAAACAAAAATAGCACAATTAAAATAGTATAAATTAACATTGGAGATCATGCCTAGTTTCCGTATCTGTCGTACTCAACGACCTCCTGAAACCACATTCGTCACCATTCTTGTAAATGTTTTAAACTATCAGAGCCACATGTTAAAAGCGTGAGATCAACAATGGCCCCTGTGACCCTTCAACTGGTTTACTCCCTTCGGTTAAAGCCAGCTTTTGTCCAATACACATTTATCAGAGAAACTTCCTCTTGTTCCCGTGGTAACACCGTCTATTTGATCTCAGGTTTCTCAAAAATACACACTCTGAGATTTATCTCAGTTACCTTTACACATTTAATGTTGAACCAGGCATAGCAAACATTTATGAAATCATTTAAATTAGTTTAAAGTGGCACCATTAAAAGGCTAAGATAAAAATATATAAAATATCACTATTAAAAGGCTAAAGTAAAGAGATATAAAATATCACTATTAAAAGGCTAAAGTAAAAAGATATAAAATATCACTATTAAAAGGCTAAAGTAAAGAGATATAAAATATCACTATTAAAAGGCTAAAGTAAAGAGATACGTTTTTACTTGTGAAGATATTGAGCGAGCTTGCCTCCTTAATGTCTGCAGGTAAAGTGTTCCATAGCTTTGTGCATAATTGCAAAAGGCTGCATATGACAGAATGACAGAAAATCTGCCTCCTTAAGTGTTTAAATCTGGTTAAATTAAGACGCTTAAAACTATGATTTTAGCCTTATCTTATTATAATTCACCTAAAAACATAAACGCCTCAACATGTCTGTGTCTTTAGAAAACAAAGACACAACTTCATCATAATTGTTTGATAATGAAATAAAAAGGATCATTCCAGCGCATGCATTAAGGTCGTGTAGTCGCCTGTTTCTCACCTTGAATGTTTTCAGAAATGTATTTTTAAGATGCTCTTCCGCTGTGAAAGGAGAACGTTTGGCATCGACTGTTTTCAACATGGCGTCACACACTTTCTCACTTTACAGCTAAAATATGTTTTGAGGCGACAAATTCGCAGCGCAGTCACAGAATCTTGATTCATGTTTGATCAGCGCGGTTTAGTTTGACAGTAGTATCACTGGAGGAGGCAGATCATCTGTCTCATGCACTTCTGTGAGGACACGGTGACCGTTTCAGCAAATAAAGTGACCATCTGCAGTTTTAATGCGTCACAGTTGTAATAATATATTGTGGCTGTGGAGCGAGATGTAAGTCCCTGCTGTGCAGCACATTTGGAGTCGCGTTTGTGTCCACCTGATGAATATAAATCAAATGTTTGACTCTTTTTGCTCTGATTTTGGTCTCCACAGACTGTTCAGCTGCTGAATGCTCCACTATGTTCACCAGCGTGTCTCTAACTGTCTGTGTGCTGAGCAGGTCGACTTACCTTGAGTTTTACGAGCTTGTTGGATGAGCTGAAAGATGCAAAACAATGCACAAAACTATGACTTTAATGCATAATATATAAAGCTACGTTCTCCTTTAACTGTAGTAAATGTGTTTGTTTTTTATCTGCATGTGATTGCAGAAGTAATAAGTGAAGCTACGCTGCTGTCTTCATGACATCAGACTGTGTCTCGTGTTCCACAGAATCCGATCGCTTTATGTTTCAGGCTTACACGCTGAACATGTTGTATAATCATCACAGCTTCTGCTTAAAGGAATATTTCACCCTTAAAATGACCATTTGTGTATCATTTACCTCGTGTTACCCAGAATTCTTCACACTTCAACAAAAGCAAAACTTTATCGAAACAGCCGTTTACAAAATCTCACACACGACTCCTTCATCCTGTCGCTAAATCTTTACTGTTTAAAACACTTAAACGTCTGTCTGCTGCAAATCTGTGCGAGTTTAAAGGAGGGACAGATGTTTTTATGTTGTTTTGTTGTTGCTTGTTACTTTAATTCATCAAGACTTTTCTCCATTTTGTAGATTCTCTGTTCACCGAGGAGGCAGGAGAGCAAAATAAAGTTTTTTTTAAAGAATTCAAAGTAACATTGGTACAAGTACATATGGTCATTTTAAGGGTGAAGTATTAATTTAATCTCATGCAAACTCATAGTAACACACACACACACACACACACACACACACACACACACACACACACACACACGTATGCTGATGTTAATATTCAAACGTGGAGGATGGTTTGCAATCTTATTTGGCAGCTTTCTCTGCAGGATTTATGAGGTTTTAAACACACACACACACACACACACACACACACACACACACACAGAAGAAAGGGAGCGTTGGTTGGTTTAAGCAGCTTATAATGATCGTGTTCTCATCTGTCAATCATAACTTTGGCTTTCCTCCTAAAATGTATCGGCTCAAAATACTTCCCTCCACCAGCCATCTTTAAGAATTATATATTTATATATTTAATACGTGGACAAACAAACATATCGGCTACAAGGAACACTAAGGTGGTCTGGTGTGTTATTAATAATACAATTATATATCTTGAAAAAGATTCAATCTGTGTGTGCCGGTAAAATCCACGCTGCTGAGGAGAAAGTCATCAATACTCGTCACAATATTAAAGATGGATACAACATGGAACTTTGTTCAGATTAAACTGAACACTTTTTACTTCACAGGTTGACGGTCGACATCCAACCTGTAACTTCCTGTTGGAGGTGGAGAGAGACCAGGCGGAGTGTCTGCAGAGGCTGCGGGAGGAAGAAGCTGCCGGCAGCCATAAAGGTCCAAATCAATTAATGAGCTGAACTATATATATATATATATATATATATATATATATATATATATATATATATATATATATATATATATATATATATATATATATATATATATATATATATATATATATATATATATATATATATATATATATATATATATTAATAATAATAAGAGTCTGCAGACTGAGAGTTGATGTCATGTTTTACATTCAGTTTGTATTTTCATACTTTATAACAAAGTTTAATCCGTTCTGTTTTTATCTGCACAAAATGAAAAGCAGCAGAGAGTTGATGAGATTATCTCATATTGAAATGTGGGATTGTTTCTCTGCCTGACTGAATCATATTATAATATATATATATATATATATATATATATATATATATATATATATATATATATATATATATATATATATATATATATATATATATATATATATATATATATATATAAATGCAAATGATCCAAATATGTCCAAACAAATGTCGGAGAAAAACACATAAATTTGGCAGCTATAGAAAGCGGAAGCCTGAAGCTGTTCGGGGCAGTTTGGACATATAAAACAATAAATCACATATTTAATGTTGCAGGAATACCCCGGTAGCTAGTTAAGAAGAAAAGCTCACCTTTATAAATGATAAATGATGCTTGCAATCCTAGCAAGCAAATAGCAAGAAACAAGCTTGTTCCAATTAATAATACATTTACAGTTTAACTTGAAATGAAATGCATGTCGAGGAGCGAGAGCCGGAGCAGCTGCGAGCGAGGATACGCCCGTGTATCCTTCACGACATCCGTAGCCTGCATTTGTGAATTGAATTAAAGGTAAATAAAGATCTATAAGTTGTCATAAACACCACGCTCATTTGACAGAGATCATAAAATACGACGGGATAAAGAAGCAGCGTCTGCAGCTGTGCCCCGCGTCGACTTAACAAGATGGAAAGGACGCTTCTCTGTTGCCTTGACTCCTCTCTCCTCGTGTGATTAAAATAAAGTTAATTTCTGATGTAACCTGCTGTGTGCATAATTATCCTGTGTGAATGTACCTCTCTGCACACGTCATGAAGTTATGTATAAACTCTTAGTTTGCACATGTTGGAGGTGAAATGCAGTTTTAATCTGTGAAAGCCTGAAGCCTGAAGCTCAGGAGTGTTTCTGCAGCGTTAACGAGAGAGCCGTTTTATAACGCGTGGCTCTCAGGACTCCAGTCGCTCAATCAGCCTCAGTGGGAATCAAACTCACGGCCTCACTGTGTCGCGCCTTGCCCTCCACACTCAGGTTCAGACACGAGATTTAATGGCCATCTAGTGGGGAAGTTGCAGATTGCAACCAACTGATACCCCTTCTTTCCTTCCTTCCTTCCTTCCTCCCTTCCTTCCTTCCTTTCTTCCTTCCATCCTTCCTTCCTTCCATCCTTCCTTCCTCCCTCCCTCCCTTCCTTCCTTCCTTCCTTCCTTCCTTCCTTCCTTCCTTCATCT
Source organism: Cottoperca gobio (assembly GCF_900634415.1). Lineage (NCBI taxonomy): Eukaryota > Metazoa > Chordata > Actinopteri > Perciformes > Bovichtidae > Cottoperca > Cottoperca gobio. The sequence continues at coordinate 2,109,864 of NC_041371.1, read as the reverse complement.
ATTCCTTCTTTCCTTCCTTCCTTCCATCCTTCCTTCCTTCCTTCCTCCCTTCCTTCCTTCCTTCCTCCTTCCTTCCTTCATCCATTCCTTCTTTCCTTCTTTCCTTCCTTCCATCCTTCCTTCCTTCCTTCCTTCCTTCTTCCTTCCTTCCTTTTCCTTCCTTCCTTACTCTGACAACAATTAATCTTGTTCTATAAAAGGAGCTATACTGAGTAAACTTTATTTCCTTCCTTCCTTCATTCATTCTTTCCTTCCTTCCTTCTTTCCTTCCTTCATCCATTCCTTCTTTCCTTCCATCCTTCCTTCTTTCCTTCCGTCCGTCCTTCCTTCCTTCCTTCCTTCCTTCCTTCCTTCTTCTTCCTTGCTTACTCTGACAACAATTAACCTTGTTCTATAAAACTAGCTATACTAAGTAAACTTTATTTCCTTCCTTCATTCTTTCCTTCCTTCCTTCCTTCCTTCCTTCCTTCCTTCCTCCTCTGCAGAAAATGCATCCAAACATTTGATGCACTACAGAAAAATGCTCTGTGGTTAAAGAAGGATTATCAAATTCTGTCGTGCAGCACATATATATGTTTTTTACTATCCCCATGAAATCGCAGTCGGCGTTGCTGGAAAAGGGGCAAAGTGTTCAGCCAGCATTCACTTTGTAGTGAATAAAAAAGAGTGTAAACCAGAGAAAGAGGATTTCCCTCCAGATGCGCTGCTGTGCGTTTGCTTGGCTCTGATGTGCTTCTGTGAAAGCGAACAGAGAGGGAGGATCACTCAGCGGGTAGATGGACTTTTCTTCATGCACTGATGAGTTCAGATCTGCGTTTGTTTTTACCCCAAAGACATCTCTTCTCTCTCTTCCCCCGCTCCTCCTCTTTTGTCCTCTCGTGCACTTTCACTCTTCCTTTTTCCTTTCCCTCCTCTCAGAGTGCACTTCCACTTGCTCTCTATCTCGTGTTCTTAACATCTTAAATTGTTGATTCTGTCTCCTACAAAATTGAAACAAAACTACTTGATTAGGTTTAAAAATAGACGTTTTTTGTGTTATTTAAGTGAGTGAAACCGAGCAAACACCATAAATATACAACAACCTATGGTTGAAAGGGTTAAAGCGATGCAGGTGATCACAGGACGCAGCACAGTGGATGTTAGTCCCACCGTCTGATGTCGTGCAGTTTTCTTTCATTTGGAGGAAGAAGAAGATGAGATTTATCTATTTTTCGTGTTGTTTGTCTGAAGTTTGATCTTGTATCTGTCGTGTAACCTGACAAAACAATCCTCGCTCTGGATGATGAGGTCACCAGCTACACTTATAATCATGTGCCGTTTGTATAAAACAACATTTCTAACACGACAGGAGCCAGAATAGAAGCTTTTCAGATCCTCTGGCCGTGTTCTTCTTTTCTCGACTTGACACTAAATGGTTTCTTTTTATAGCAGTTCTTTCTCCTTCACAGTCTGATGCCTCGGTAGCTGGCCGGCTCTTTTTCTTTGGGAGATGAAGGCTACATTTTACCAAGCACACTGTCTCCATTCATCTATTGCTAAAAAGCCCTGTTGACTGTTCAGTTTGCCATCAGCACTTTTGCACCCATTAGGGTTCATGCTGAAGAGCTGGAAGAGCTATTCTGGGAGGCAGCTTGTTTGTTTTGTTTCTGGAGGGTGGGCGAGAGTTTTGTATTCATTCAAGTCCACTCCTCCCTCGTACCCTCCGCTGATAGTGTCTAAATGTATCCTGTGCAATTTAAGAAAGGGTATGTGAAATCCTAAAATGCCTAATGAGGAGTATAATTGTTTTAAATAGGAGATGGTTTTCCCCCCGGTCCTCCTGTAATGTGGTAAATAAGCTTTTTATTGCTGCAGTTTTATCCGGGTCTCACTTGAGAAAATGTTTCTCATAGGGATGAATATAAATATGTTATTTGCATCATTAGCATCTGAGTTTCATGCTTTAATATCCAAAGGTTTCTGAACACACATCCAAGTCTCCTAGAAATGTCCTTTATATAAATTTACTGAACCATTGCAAGCCTCCTGTTTGTATCCAAGTGTCGCACAAGTGTACAAAGTCTGCATACGAGCTAGTTCTGTGAAAACAATCAAACACTAAAGTATTTAACCAGAAGCTGCATGTTGGATGTTCAGTGAAACACACACAGTACACAGCTGGATACATATTCTCCACCCACCATCGTGTGTGTGTTTCCACCAACAACACAAAGATAAGATGTAATACTTGTGTGGACTGTAGACTATAAGTAAGAAGTGGACGTAGTTATCGTGACCTCACCCATGGGTTTGTAGAGTACCGTGTCGAAGCCGTTTAGTTTTTTTGGATTCGGAAGTTACACGAGAACACTGACACAAGACATTTTTAGGAGACCAAACGGGTAGAATTAACTTTTGTGAAGTGAAAACGCACTTTGATAGATCTAAGACGAAAACACCCAAACTGGACGACACTGTGGTGGCAACCTGTCAATCACAAGGTAGCCCCGCCCTAAAGAACACGCTGCTTTATCGTCTATTTGACTCTAAATAGGAACATATTTTACAAAATGAACATCATGCTGTATAAAGGAAACGATTGAGACCATAAACTCGTTAGGAAAATGTTTACTGAGGTAATAAAGCGAGACGTAGGATCATTTTCTTATAGACTTCTACACAATTTGACTTCTTTTTGCAACTAGAGGAGTCACCCCCTGCTGGCCATTTGAACAAATGGAAATCCAACTTCCACATTGGTTTTACTTTTCAGACCCGTAGGTCACGTAATTGACTTGTATATCAGAGAGATGTGCGTGGTGTGAATGGACGTCGATTACGATGACTAATGCTGATGTTTTGTTTTCATTTATGTTCTGTGGGAAAATGTACTCATGAAGCCACCTTCTGGTTTTTGACAGAGTCAGGATGCAAAGGAGCGTGGGACAACATTGCATGCTGGGAGCGAACTGAGATCGGAGAGACCTTCACCATCCCCTGTCCTCGCGTCCTCAAGACTGTATTCGGCAGAAACGGTAGGCTACTTACCCATTTGTGTATTTATTTCCTCATTTCCATTTGTTTTTAGCTGCGACTAGACATTTGGCGTGGAGGTCAAGTGTTCGGCTGTGAAGGTGTGTGTTTGTGTTCTTGCCAATTGGCAAAAAAGGGGGCGTGGCAGCGAGAGTGGCCCGTATACTTAAACTGTGCCGTCTTTCTTTGTGTGTTTGTAAATTGACGTATGTGGTCGCAGCAATTGCGAATTTGCAGTAGTTTTTGTATTTATTTATTTTTCAGTCATTTTTACAGCAGAGAGATGAATAAAGGGAGCAGCCATGTTGTCTTTATGTTCATAACTCAAAGCTATTATTTATTTTTTCAAACTGGCGCTCTGACAATTCTCCATTACATATTAGAGAGCTCATTTCCTCCTATAAACCCCAAAATCTCAGCTGCACAAATTGCTTGTTTTCTTTCGATGTCATGTTTCTGCTGCTTTGTTTTATTGTGCAAACCAATACAATCTCTGACAAATGAAAAGTTCTAACTGGCTCCCGTTTCTTACATATTGGTCATATAGGATTAAAGGACTGTGTATCAGAAATGAAATATATAATCAGTATAGTAAGTGAGTTATAGTCCGATTGAATGATTGATGATCCAGGTTTTGGATATTTTCAGTCAAAAGACGATTGTGACGCTCCAGCGAGTTGATACCTTTCTGTCCTCGTTTGGTTTCCACGTTCTTCACCCTCAGTTCTCGCCCGTCTGTCTGAATGTGTGCATTGGATTCCCTGCTGAATCCTTCAGATCTTTTCCAGCCAGTGACCAGATGGCTGTTTGGATTTCCACTCGCAGGCCGTGCTCCGATTTACATTGATGACTTAACATTATGTAAGCACCCAGCGGCTTGTTCCGCTCACTCTGATGCTTCCCTGTCTGAGAAAGATCCCAATCCCCTGAAGTTACTGCATTTTACAGAAACAGTAAAGACTTGTGAACATGTAGCATCTGCAGGATTCTGAACACCAGGCATCTTTGAAGTTATTCAATGTCTTTATTTTTGTTTAAAAGTGCTGAGAAAACAAGACATTTAAACACCTTTTGGCAGAAACTAAGCTTATTGTTTTTATGTTTTCTAAATCAATACATCTTTAAGTCTTTATTTGACTTTATTTAGATTTACTCAGCAATCTTTCCTCCACATTAAAATCAAATAGCAAGTGTTATACAAGTTATTTTCCTTTTGACACCCAAGGTTCTGGAAATAAAAGTCCTGTTTCCTTCATAGTAGATAGTAGGTATGTAATACATCGAGAAATAGGATCATTTTCTTATAGGCTTCTACACAATCTGACTTCTTTTTGCAACGAGAAGAGTCGCCCCCTGCTGGCCATTTGAAGAAATGCAAGTCACTTCCACAGCTGCTTTACTTTTCAGACCCGTAGATCACGTAATCAACCCCGAAGTTCTGTTTCCTCCATAAGACAGTAGATGGCTGACCACATGTAAAACTCAAATGTGGCCCCTTGCACATATTGATCCAGCCTTTAATTTAAGGCTCCCTGCACATTTTGGCCCGCCTAGTTCTTGCTGTAGAAGAATTAAGGAACTTGCTTCAAGGAAAACATGTCAGATGGCTGCAAATACGTCAATCTATGTTGCCAAAGACCATGCAACGGTGATGGGTCACATGTATGTCTGTGAAATAGACTGCAAGTGAGTTCTGACTGCTAAGTTTATTTGGAGTCTTTCGTTTTTAGTCAGAAGACAGTATATATATATATATTTTGTTTTTTAAATGTTCCACACAACCATTAACTCAAATTCAGGTAGTTGGCTGTATGTTGTACTTGTAGTAATGTAATCAGAAACGATTATATGTGACACTGTATGGGACAAGCAACAATAAAATTGAAGATGTATATTTATTTAAATAAATCCTTGATGTGATTCTCATTCTCAAGCCTCTGGACATTAAAAGTGTTGGGAAACTACGACTCCCAGGGTGCATATACTGCTGTTTGTCTTTAATGTGGCGCTAAAGAAGCTAAAGAACACTTTGTAGAAACCACGTAAAACATTTACGTCTTCTGTCCCCAATGAAAACGAAAAAGCTTCTGAATTGGAACACTGGTATTGTGAAATGTTTGTCTTACATTCTCACACACTTAAGAAACTTAAAAACAAAACAAAAATGTATAATAATGTTGTTTTATAAGGACACTCCAATGCTGCTATATTAGGGAACTTTCTGTGAACATAATTAAAAGGAAAGTATAAATTTACAAAACGTTTCCTCCACCTGCACAAACCTCTGAAATACATAACGAAGCTGCAGCAATGAGTAGATTTATAAATGAAGTCTGGTCATTGTTGCTGCTCTGCGTCCTTTGGGACGTCCCAACAGTGTTAACATCACTTCACACATGTAAATCCCTGTCAGCCAATGTAAAGGTTACTCAGCTGTGTTTACCCTTCTGTGAAGCTGCAAACGGTTTGTTAGGAGTGTAGTGACGCAGAAGTGAGGTGAACTTTCTTCCAGTCAGTGAGCAAGAGATGCTCGATGCTTTTTACAGTGCATTCTGGGAATTTGTAAGAGAGATGAACTTTCAGTGCAGTGATTTTGGCATTTCGGACACACAGAAGAAGTCCCTCAGGAGTTCAGCTCACTAACTCTAACACTCATACATGACGAGGGGTGCAACGGTGAAAATGAATATTTCAAACACTGAACAAGCTTTAAAACTCAAAAGCATGAACTTTGAACTTTGCTTTAAAGATACTTTATCTCTTCGTCTCTCACAGGTAACATTAGCAGGAACTGCACGTCGGCGGGATGGTCGGATGTCTTCCCGAACATCTCCAGCGTGTGTGGGTCGGACACCAGCCAGGACAAGGTACAGCAAAGCGTCTTTGTTTCTTAGGGCCATCGTAGGTTAAAAAATAAAATAATTACAGAGCACGGGAGGGTTTCTTCACATACACGTTTATCTCAGAGAATATCAAAAAGGAATTTAGGACATTTATACGGCGTAGGACTTCCCATCTGTCGTTGCCGTTAACAGGGATTAATCGTGACTGTGCAGCAGGAAGAGGAGCTGCAACATAACATGCAGCATTAGTGGCTGAAACTGATGAAGCCTGCAGGGTCGGCTGTTAATTAACATGGTGAATGGCTGAATCTTTAAAGGGTCAATATGCCCACAGGTAGTGTGTGTGTGTGTGTGTGTGTGTGTGTGTGTGTGTGTGTGTGTGTGTGTGTGTGTGTGTGTGTGTGTGTGTGTGTGTCTGCCCTTTTTTTGCGTCATTTAATGAAAAAAAAGAAGTCATCACTCTTATAGAAGCAGTTTAGTTTTACTAAGTGTTGTTGTTTAGTGTTTCCTCCAATAAAACATGTAATAAAGATCAGACACCTAGCTTCTGTAAACCCTGCTAACAGTTTAGTTAACAAAGCAGCTTTTCACATTTTGTTGTGCAGTTGAAGCCTTAATTTCCAAAGTAAATCCATTTCTTTATTATTAAACATCATTAGAGAGAGAATCCTGCTGCATATTCTATAAAGTCTGACATCCACACTTCAGTTTTATATCAGCTCACATGTACATTTAGCAAAAGGAAGTTTTGGTGCAGAACGTTTCTCCCTGTTTTGCCTGGATGCTGATAATTGCCGCTGCCCTCCTCTTTCACTGCTCAGGTTCAGTTTGGGTCACTTCTGGTGGTATTCTGAATCAGCTATTGTGCTTGTTAAACTAACTGTCTCACCGTCTCTCTTTCACTCTCCTTCTCTGTCTTTCTCAACTTCATCTGTCGAAAATGTGCTTTTATTTCTTGCAGACTTCTCGTGTATTACTGGGATACTTGACTTGCTGTATGAAAGGATTTAAAAACCTCAGACGAGAGAAACCTGTCGGACTGACTCACTTTCCTTTTGACAAGCAGATTAGTTGACCTGAAATCAAAGGAGCTTCATACTGTAAATGGAAAATAAATGAATGTAAATGTTTACTGAAGGTTAAAAAGAGTGCCGACTTTCATAAGGGAGCAGCAGACAAAACGGCTCAAAGTACTTTATAGATTATAGCGAAGAAAAGAATTAAGAGAAATCAATATGTGTTTAATTAACTCTGAAATAAAACAGTTCTTTACATGTTCAATTATTCACTCAAGTATTAAATAACACCTACCTACCCCTACCTACCTACCTACCTACCTACCTACCCCTACCTACCTACCTACCTACCTACCTACCTACCTACCTACTACCCCTACCTACCCCTACCTACCCCTACCTACCCTACCTACCTACCTACCCCTACCTACCTACCTACCTACTACCCCTACCTACCTACCTACCTACCTACCTACCCACTACCTACCTACCTACCTACCTACCTACCTACCTACCTACCTACCTACCTACCCTACCTA